>NC_139575.1:14582939-14830439 GCF_946808225.1 Silurus aristotelis
TGTTAAAATATCTATAAAATCTATATAAATCTGTCAGTCAGCAAAGGAGGCTTTCAGACGCATGACAGATGTTTTATTTGGTTCATTTGTCTAAATACAACCATTAAAGATTTTCACCTCCTCACATAAAGCTAATCAAAAAAAATTTTTTTTTAATTTTTTTTTTATTAATGATATTAATTATAACCTATATTTGATGAAGAGCGAGGCTAAATGGCTGGAAGACTTCTTAATTGCTGTGGGTAAAATAGTTTCCTCTTGTTTAAGTGATTTTAGTTCCTCTCTTTATCTGTATTTGAATGCTCTAATGAGATGTCCTTCGGTTAGATGTCTGGTTTGGCCAGAAACACTCCAGACTCAAACGTGGCCAGGGGCCAGGACTAAAACGGAAACTGGCACTTTGTCAGCAGTGTTGTGTTTTGACCTTTTATTTCAGTGATCCAACCGTGACCAAATTAGACTTTGACAAAGGCGCCACTCCTCCTCCAAAACGTTACCCCACCCCTGCTGCTGAGCTGGAAGAAGAGGAAGAGGAACCACCATCACAAACCAAAACCCCTGATGGAAAGGAGGTACAGGTAATGAACTGTATGAAAAGATCCAAGCACAACAAGAGATTGATTTAATTAGTTATTTGCCTACTTGTGCTAAAGTGCTTGTTTCTAATCCACAAAACTTTTCCCTGTATGGGTTCTGTGCTGGTGTATTATTATTTTTATTATTTTTATTATTATTGTTGTTGCTGTTGTTAATGAATGTGTAATCTTTAGCCATTATCTGAATTGTTGTTTTTTTTTTGGTATTTTATTTTTTTTTAAACACCCTCAGGATGCGTTAGCCACATTTGACTTCCTGAACGACAGCCGGAACAGTACAGTGTCTAAAGCGGAATATGATAGTCTGGTGGAAGATGAAATTCAGCAGCCTGATCTAGAGCTTATAGAACAGTGCCATATTGAACCAAGGTGCAATATTAATGCTTTCTCCTGGATACACACTTTACAGCTACATTCCATCAAGTTATTAAGTTATATTGATTTTAATTAGGATATCCATAAAGTCTAATCATATTTATCTTGTTTTGTAGGGAAGAGCCAGACATCCAGTTCAGTCTCAAAGACTTTTCTTGTGTGGCTGTTCTGGGCCGTGGACACTTCGGAAAGGTAATAGCTGTTTAATGGATTTTACATTATCTCATTGAGTGCCTTTTCTCTGAACAGAAGTTAGAGGAATTTCTTTTTTGTGTGTGCTTGTATTTGAGCTTCAGTCAAGTCTTTTTAATTATTCAACAGGTCTTACTGGCAGAATACAAGAACACTGGGGAAATGTTTGCCATCAAAGCTCTGAAGAAAGGGGATATTGTTGCTCGTGATGAAGTTGACAGGTAAGCATGACCAGTCAGAAAATGGGTTTGTTTAAAGTTAGTTTGTATACAATTATTGAGATTCTGAACGGTTAACAACAAAAGAAAACACCTTGCTAACTTTTTTAGCAATTACCAGCATTTTGTTTAGTTTTCCCTTCCGTATATTACCCACAATGCTTTGCAGCTGCTAAATGATTTTGGTGACAATGGAAACCTATATCTACCTATATATAGATAGCAGTGCTTTAGTCTGTCAGTTTTTCCTCACTTACTGTGCTCAACCAAAACAGGTGCAAAAGCTTCAATTTCGAAATCAACACAATCATGTGTGCCATCTCAGATATCACTCTTACGTCGGATTTCTGATTGAGTGCAAAATGATCAGCAAGGAAAGAAGCACATGCCCTTCTGTTTTTTAGGAGCTAATAGCAAAACCTTGCCACTATCCCCTATGTATAGGATGAGTGAAAAAATTTCTCCTAGCCTTGACTCTGTGTGACATCAGAGCAACAACATGTGAAAGGTGGTGTCTCAGTGGTTAAGACACCAGGTAATAGGTTGAAATTCCAGCACCACTAATCTGCTACTGCCAGGCCCATGAGCAAGACCCTTAATCCTCAACTGCTCAGTTGTAAGTCACTCTGAATAAGGGCGTCTGCTAAATGCTATTAATATAAATCGGAAAGAAAAAAAAAAAAAACGATGTGCAAAACTCTCATAAGAACAGTAAAACATGGGGAAAAAAATTCAATAAGAACATTAATGTAAGCTTATCTTTTAAGGGATGACTTGGCTGTTCTTTCAGATGAACACTTAATTTAATTCCAGTCCAGCAGTTACACTGATTTATTAAGTGTTGGTTATGTAGTTCTTGCATGCTCAACAGTCTGATGGCTCATGTGTGCCAGTTTTGGACCCTGACAACGAGCCTTTGCTTTTCCACAGTCTGATGTGCGAGAAGAGGATCTTCGAGACAGTGAACAGTGTCCGACACCCGTTCCTGGTCAATCTCTTTGCTTGCTTCCAGACCAAGGAGCATGTGTGTTTCGTAATGGAGTATGCAGCAGGAGGGGACCTCATGATGCACATCCATGCCGATGTGTTCGATGAGCCACGTGCAGTGTGAGTGACCACATTCAATATTAAATGGAAGTACAGAATCTAAAACCACCCTTTTTAGGCCTGCAAATATACCGGAATTTATGTGCGAAAAGAAATGTTTATAGCCCATTGTCAATTGTCCTGTATTAGAGATTCAAGACACAAGATTTCTTCTTCCTTTCTCCAAATCTAGTTTGCTCATTTTGTTTGTGCACAAGTCTATTTGTGGTTCAGTTTAAAGCATTTAATCATTGTGTTGTCAAATGTTGTTCAGATCATTGTTTTCTTTTTATTCTGTAATTATTCCAGGCAAGTGGAAAGCAGGTGTATATAATACTGAATTAGATTATATTACACAATAACATTAATATATTATGGTGTCTTGGTTAACCACCAAAACAGAATTCTCTAATTTGGTACTGGAGAGATAAACGTCATTCTTACAAATTATTTCCGTTACTAGGTTTTTAATTATAGTAGTGGAAATTTAGATTTAAATCATTTATTTATTTTTTTTATGAGATGTTTACTCTTGGAGTGTGGAGGTCATCAATGCGAAAGAGACAGTACTTTCCATCAGGATAGAAATACATTTCATATTTCAATATATTTCAGGATAAAGGTTATTTGTCAAATGTCAGAACTTTTCTTTACTTTATTAATTTGCAGGGATCTGTTTCACCCAGATGAAAAGTGAACACAAACTGTAGACCATAACAGGATTTCTTTTTTTTGTCACCCATATATAATTCCACTTTCAACTTTACATTTCATGTGAACTATCCTTGCATTTTGGTTATCTATTTACAAAACGTGTTAAATATCTTTAGAATACAGTGGAACCTTAATACTTGCAACCTTGACATTCGCATGCTCGATTCATTTGGAACCGGATTAAGAGTAACTCGTAAAAAATCTGATAGTTCGCAAGATGCTTGAAAGTTCGGAGTAACATTTCAAACCAGAGTGTGTACTAATAAATTACTTAAGTTTTGAGAAATTATTTTATTATTGGATTATTCATTTAATGTATTAAATAAATAAATTGACAAGTAATTCACAAATTCTGTCGAGTTTACAGTTCGTGTACAATTTCCCTTGAAAAAGGAACCATCAAAAGGAGAGAGTCAAAACCCATTTTTTTTTTGTTACTCATGAGGAGTCATAGAACGTAAAACCGTGAGTATCGAGGCTGCACTGTATTTGGGTTTTTGGCTGAAATAGGATTGTAGTACTTTGTTCTAGCTTTGTAGCTCCAATTCAGAACGAACACATTAAAGCGTTAGTCACCACTTAATCCTTGAGCTGAGATCTGAAGGGTGATTACAAAAAGACTTATCAATTAAAACATTGTTTGCTATTTCTTTTCGTTATGCATTTGCCTGATGGAAGTCTTTTTTTTTTTGTTAGTTTTTAGTTGTGATTATCTTTTTTCCATAAGTTAATATTTGGCTGCAGTCTTTAATAGCACAGCTTTCACAAATTTATAATTGTAATTAAATATGTACTAATGTGCTTTTTAAAATTTTTGTTTTTCCTTTGCAGATTCTATGCTGCCTGTGTGGTCTTGGGCCTGCAGTTTCTACACGAGCATAAAATAGTATACAGGTACGTTTCATTCAAACACAATCAGGACAATTTTTTTCTTTACTTTGGATCGTGTTCATGTGATTTATGATTTGAATCCTCCAGGGACTTGAAGCTGGATAACCTGTTGCTGGATACTGAAGGATATGTAAAGATTGCTGACTTTGGGCTCTGCAAAGAAGGTATGTGTGCTGCTAAGGGCCCTCTGGTGGATCTTGACATAAAAAGTATTCATGCATAAATCGTCCTACAAGTTTTATATCTGTTGTAAAATAAAGCGCATAATTAACTACATTGCCTCAGGCAGGTCATGGAGCTCGGAGCTTTTCGGTTTATAATGTGGAGCATACTTAGCATGGAGATAGTAATCTGATTAATATTAATTCTTCGTAATCTGATTACTATGAAGAAGAACATTTAAGGTGCCACCCTTACTTAGCATGTCAGCTAGCTGGCTGTTTTAAAAGAGTTTTCTGAATTTTTATTTTTATTTATTTATTTTTTTTACCTTTACTGTATTTATTCCTAGTGATATAGTTGGTGAAATATCCCTGTGTGGCTATAGGAGGTATATAGAAACTCTCAAAACGACACATCAAATTAGTGGACCAGAACTGGCTTGTGTAATATGGGTTATAACACAACGCTGTTTAATTTATATATCTAAAGGTATGGATTTATTAATGTCTGACTATATTCATTTCCATGTAACACTGACAGTTTTGCTGGCTTTTTTTTTCTTACGTGTTTAGGAATGGGCTTTAGAGATCGCACGAGTACGTTCTGTGGCACTCCCGAGTTCCTGGCTCCTGAGGTCCTGACAGAAACATCATACACACGTGCTGTGGACTGGTGGGGTTTGGGTGTGCTCATCTTTGAGATGTTGGTTGGAGAGGTGAGAACTTCACTGAGGCTGTGAAAATAGGAATGGAGATGACCACCAACACTATACACTAGCAGTCAGATTCTAGTTATATATTATATTTTATATAAAATATAGAAATAACCTTATTCCTTTCTACATTATTAATTGTTATATAAATGACTATATGTATGGTTGTAGTCTCGAATAAAAATATAATATCAGGAGCATTAGTTTAGAAATTGGTTTTAGAATAATAACATATCTGACAGCTGGTTTATGGAAGATTAAGATTACTGGCTCTGGCTAGCCAGTCAGAAGCAAGTATTTTCACAACCGTGATATAATATTAAATAATTTGCTACGCATAGGTAACTAACTCAATAATGGCTAAAATGTGAGATGAAGCGTAAAACTGACTGAAATGTATTTAGTGCGTTATCTAAATAAATGTATATTTGATCACTTGACCCATTACAGCAGCATGATCTTCCTGACACTTGGTTTTGTTCTCTTCTGTGTCTGCAGTCTCCATTTCCAGGTGACGATGAAGAGGAGGTGTTTGACAGTATTGTCAACGATGAAGTCCGTTACCCCCGATTCCTCTCTACAGAGGCTATCTCTATAATGAGACGAGTAAGTGCTCATATAACCACAGTCTGAGTCTCGTTCATCGAATGACACAATGAATTCCGCATTTAGAAACTTGTGTACACTCGATTTCTTATGTTTGGGCTCTAATTTATTCATCTGTCTCCAGCTGTTGAGGAGAAATCCAGAGCGGCGCCTCGGTGCAGGAGAGCGAGACGCTGAAGAAGTGAAGAAGCATCCATTTTTTAGAGTATGCTCAGTTTCAATTTGAATTCCTTCATCCGATAATAAACACACACACACAAACTAGAGACAACCAAAAACCGCTAGAATGAAACAGTCTTTATCATGTAGGACCTGTACACATTTTTTCAGTCATTTTGTAAATATTACAGCTACAAAAACAAGCAGGTTTTAACAACCTAATAAAAAATATTTAGTTAATTTTCAATTAATCAGTCGCATCAATAGAGTATAAACTGCGATATAGAAAGTCGAGCAGTATAATCAATAGCCATAATCAAATGCAGATATACCGTATGTATATAATGTACTTTTGTACATACTTTTAAATGAGGTTAGAAACGCTTTCTGAATAAGTGTAGTCTGCTGAACTCGCTGTTATCAGCCTTCGTAACTGGAAGCGTGTAATTGTATGCATGGCATAGGGATAAGGGACAAGATAATATACACACTTACTTAAGTCTCCTTTCTTTTTTCATGGTTAAGAGCTGTTTCATGAATTTTTCGGTATTTAATGCCAACCCAATGTATTATTAACCAAAACGGGTTTTTTTTCTGTGAGAAAACCTGGCATGCCATCTGTCTACCATACAAGTTGTTGCTCTGGAGATTAAAGCACAATTTCTCGCTACTGGTTCTGATATAGTGCACTTTTCTACTACTCCATAAATTTCTAATGTTTCCATTTGTGTGTCTGCACTCTATAAGCTCTGTGCTATTGATCTCCTCATTTTTTATTATTCTCTGGTGTTCCCTTTATTGTATCTAATGCTCTGGCTTCCATCTCTCCAGTTCTGTTCTTTGTTCTCATATGTTCTTTTTTCCCTTTTCCTGTTTATGTCCTGCTCCTCTGTCTTGTCTCAATCATCTCTTCTTTGCCTGACTGTTTTCTCTCTGTTCTGTTCTTATGTTCTTTTAAGGTTTATTTTTTCCCTCTTTGTTTATTTTCTCTTTAACGTCTTTCTCTCCTCTCCCCACCAGAACACGGACTGGTCTGCTCTGTTGGCTAAGAAGAGCCGGCCTCCGTTCATCCCCACCATTAAAGGACGGGAGGATGTTAGTAATTTTGATGACGAGTTCACTTCAGAGGCTCCGATCCTGACCCCTCCACGTGAGCCCAGAATCCTGACCTCCTCAGAACAGGAGCTCTTCACAGACTTCGACTACATCGCTGACTGGTGTTAGCTCTTTCAGCTGACCATCACCAGCCCACACACACTCAATACTGTGAACCAAACGGACAAATGAGGCTCATTCTCAGAGCCAGAGCCCGTCTCTGTATGGACCACTTCCCTCTCTTTGCTCTTAGATGTGTTCTGGCACTGTTTTTCCCTCCTTTAACTGAAAATATTTTACCAAGTGTTTGATTCAGCTGGAAAAGTCACGGTAGCCCCTATTTTTTATTTTTTTATTTTTTGTCAAAACCATTGGGATTTCTCATAAGTGATGTTCACATTTACTCCACAAGTTTTACTCTTTAATGAAGTCCCCTTTTGCTGGCAATTCTGAGAAAACACTACAGAACGTACGTTCCAAGCTAATAATGTGCTCGTTTTTCTACGTTCGTTTTTCACACTAAGTCTAACCAACAAAACACTAAGACTTTTTTTGTTGTTTTTTAAGCTCATGGACAATCCCAACTTTACAACACTTATCTTTTGACTTGCATATTTATTTAGTGTCTTCCTCCCTGCGGTGCCTTAAACTCATCACATAGACGAGGGCTTCCAGAAAGTCAGCATCAGGTACTGAAAACCTCCAGCACAAAGTGCCAAACCGGCTCTGTATGCAAACTTGGCCAAGACCACACAACTTCAGTCATAAGATGAAAGAAGTACATTTTTTGTTTTTTTTTCCATCTTTGGTGGTTTTTAGATTTGTTCCACTTAAACATGTATTCATATCATAATTGAAAAAAATGTAACTTATAGTTTTATATTATATTTTTAGGAAATTAGCATCTTGAATCTGCTGAATGGTATGCATATGTGTGTGTTTTTTAAATATATGAATTTTATGGTTATCATTAAGGAGAGGGCAGCTCACATCACGGAGCAATCATAAACCAGACAAACGGAATGTAAAAATGTATATTCATCAAAAAGAACACCAAAGTGTATATTTTTTGCCACATGGAAATGCCATGTAGCCTGTATTTTTTAATAGTCTGTTTTTAAAATGATGATCATAGAGTGACTCTTCCCAGATCTTTCCTGACGTTCGGTCGGATATATTTTCACACAGTTCACGCTTCTGTGTGCCAAGCAATAATCCTGTTTTGAAAATCAGGAAGTGGACATTTGGGCATTGCCCAGCGTTCCTGCTGGATGAAACCCCTGAATACAAGGGTCTAATCCATAGACCGCTAACACGCAGCAGACTCGTCCCATCTGTCAGAAGAAGCAGTTATGGACTTTTGCCAATGATTTCACTCTGTGTATCACCAAAACCTTTTCAAATACACTCTGTACCCACAATGGAGTCTGGTCTCTGTCTCTTTCTTCTGCTAAGGGCTGTAGAGGAATGCATGCACTAAATATACATTCAGAGAAAGTAACACAGGTCATGTTATTAGTTAGCATATTGACTTAATTTGAGTCTTTGCTACTTGAAGCACAGTAACAGCAAGAGTCAGTGCAATGAATCATAAAATTTTTGTTAAATATATATATTTTTTGCATATCCTGACACATGAAAAGTATACCAGGGGCAGCCTCTGAAAAGCATGTAGGTGTTCAAAACCCAGAATTTTGTATTTTGTGGCTTTTGTAGACAAAAGAAAAAGGATGTCATATGTCATACAGTCTGTCTGAAATTCAGATCCTTTGTAAACTCTTTTCTACCAGTTTAGTTAATTGTCAATTCCTGCTCGCCTGAAAGCTATTAGCTTTCACACCACAGCTACTGACCAGAAAGTGTGAAGGCTAAAGTACTTCCTCCAAGACATGTCAGCTGCATCATTTCAAACTGCTGCTCATGTGCCATTACAGGACAGTGTAAAGTGCTAACTTCCACATGCATAATCTCACACATGCTAGGAGTAATGTGACTGTAATGGATAGTGAACTGTGTTCACACACAGCAGATTTTAGGTTTCTTTTGCAGTCTGTTGACTATTGGTGTGATTTTTTTTTTTTTATATCTAGTGGAATCTGAGCACTTGTGTTTAAAAAGGAAGGAAAAATCAATACCAGTAGTAGCAGTGATGCTTCTTCTGCCACACCTGAGCAAAAAAAAAAAGGTTCTGATTTGTCCCAACCACATCTTGAGGTTAAATTGACCAAATCTGTAAGTTTAACATTGTGGTTTTATCCGTCCCTAGCTATGCCGCAGAATCACACATCATCAAGCCAAGAACCGCTGACAAATGGGATTTACCTGAGACTTGAGAATACAGTTGAGTAAAAAAAAAAAAAATGACCGACACAAACTAATCTGTATTACACAAGACATCTCACCAAAAAACAATATTAACAGTCCAGTTTATTGAGATTACACAGTATTCAATTCTTAACCCAAACCAAACAGAGTAATGACATTCCACAGAAAACATCCAGAAAAAGTCCACCCAGTTAATACAAGGCAGATGCAACTGCATATAATCAAGTATCTAAAAAGGTTAACATGGTTTTACCTACTACTACTATCTGCCTTCATTCAGATACCAATAATTATGCAGCAATATTATTTAGTCCCTGAGTGGTGAAGTGAAATTGTCTATAATGTTTTTGTAACATCTCCTTCAAAACTTTGGGTTAAAAACACACACACTGTAAAAGATCATCAGAGGAATAGTTAATCTTCTCTGCAGTGATTGATGAAGGTCAAGCTTTGTTCCAGTTCTTCAGAATGACCTCCACGGCATCCAGGGTACTGTCTTGCTGCAGTAAAGAAGAAATAAAAATGAGTTTGAGGCATTCGGGATTATTAATTAGCTCTAAATGATACTCATTTGCTTCAAAATACACCATGTTATTAAATAGGAATAACAGCACAGTTCTGTTAAGATTCTGCTTGGTCAGGAAGTATAAAAGTAGAACAGCACACCTCTGACCGGGGCCGGTTCTAGACATTTGGAGGCTCCTTGGCCTCCTTCTTACAGAACCGAAAAACAAACAAACAAAAAAAACCCACCTAAAACTTATTTTATCTCTAACCATTTTATTTATACAAAACCTGTTATCAGCACTTTTATATATTTACTTAAATGTGCATCTTAATTAAATTTTAACTATGGTCAACACAAAAGAAAAAATTGCAAGGTCATCAGGACCAGCTCTTCTTCTTCTTCTTCCTTAGCCATGACCACTTGTTTAAGTTTTTCTTTATTACTTTAAATTGCTAACTTTAGTTTAAGATTATAATTTTATTATAAATTACTCAGACACACCCCGACTAAATCAGTATTTTTAGTAATTCTTCAGCAATTTATTTACAGTAACACACTGAACACATTTTGGGATAATTAACATTTTTGCCTTCACTATACAGCAAAATGAGGGGTAAAATTTAAATTTTCTAGCAGGATATGGACAATTTCTCCACCCTACTAAATCAATTTACAGTATTCCCCCATTTATAGTGGTGTTTACGTTCCAAAACCGGCAGCGATAAACGGACGCCACCCCAAAAATGCTATTTTATGTATACAGTACTGTATTAACATTTTATATTTGTATCAATACATTTCTTTATTTCAACATAAAACGCCATAAAAACAAGTCTCTAAGTTTTTTGGTCTAGGTGTTATCCGTGAGAGACCGGGAAAATCAGCAAAACTAATTAGTTATGTGGCGAATGCAATTTCGCGATAAACCGCGGTAAAGCGGGGATCACTGTATACTATAGATATAGGAATATAGATCATAATATATATTGCATTTAAAAACCTTAAATGTGCACTACATAACCACATCAACAGTGAAAGTGATAGAAACCTCTAAGCAGAAAGAAGTTACTGTAACTTTAACTGAATTTGTATGCTTACATTTATTGATTTGGTCAATAAAACAGCGCAATTTATTGAAAACCAAAAAGAGTAAGTATGAAGTAGGCTATTGTTTTAATGTAAACATCCCTGGAATTTATATAAGATATACAGTACAGAACAAAAGTTTGGACACACCTTTTGACACGTTTGGTCTGTACTGTATATATATATTATGTATACAGTACAGACCAAAAGTTTATATATATTATATATACAGTACAGACCAAAAGTTTATATATATTATGTATACAGTACAGACCAAAAGTTTATATATATTATATATACAGTACAGACCAAAAGTTTATATATATTATATATACAGTACAGACCAAAAGTTTATATATATTATATATACAGTACAGACCAAAAGTTTATATATATTATATATACAGTACAGACCAAAAGTTTATATATATTATGTATACAGTACAGACCAAAAGTTTATATATATTATATATACAGTACAGACCAAAAGTTTATATATATTATGTATACAGTACAGACCAAAAGTTTATATATATTATATATACAGTACAGACCAAAAGTTTATATATATTATATATACAGTACAGACCAAAAGTTTATATATATTATATATACAGTACAGACCAAAAGTTTATATATATTATGTATACAGTACAGACCAAAAGTTTATATATATTATGTATACAGTACAGACCAAAAGTTTATATATATTATGTATACAGTACAGACCAAAAGTTTGGACACACCTGCTCATTCAAAGAGTTTTCTTTATTTTCATGACTATGATCCTTGTAGATTCACACTGAAGGCATCAAAACTATGAATTAACACATGTGGAATTATATACATAACAAAAAATTGAACTGAAAATATGTCATATTGTAGGTTCTTCAAAGTAGGCATCAAGAGAATGCCAAGAGTGTGCAAAGCAGTAATCTAAGCAAAAGGTGGCTACTTTGAAGAACCTACAATATGACATATTTTCAGTTGTTTCACACTTTTTTGTTATGTATATAATTCCACGTGTTAATTCATAGTTTTGATGCCTTCAGTGTGAATCTACAATTTTCATAGTCATGAAAATAAAGAAAACTATTTGAATGAGAAGGTGTGTCCAAACTTTTGGTCTGTACTGTACACTTTGAAAAAATATATATATACTTGTTGAAATAATAAACAATGCTCTAGCCTAGCTGCAACTGTTTTTTTTTGTTGTTTGTTTTAATTGACAAACTTTCAGTTTTTCTTTAATATTTTTAAAGTCGTCGTGGCGCTCGCGCTGCAAATAACAATCCATCTTCGATTGGCGGCGACGCGAGTCGGCAGAATAAGACTGACTATAAACAGGACTATATTTGAGGTATAACTAATGTTATACATTTATGGCCACTGTATTTTTTATAGTACTTTAATAAAGTGTATTCTTCCCTACCTTAATGAAACACAGCCGGATGTATTTCTCAAACTGCTTTTTGGATTCGTCCCCGCAGAATGCTGTAACAGGAATGGCCGCCAATTTCTGGAAGGAATAGAGTTCAGAATAAATCAGCATAATGTACTTTAGGTTCTGTGATTTCAGCTAAAAATGACGAAAGTTCTAACGTACTTTCTCCTTTATCATCCACTTAACAAATTTGTAGTCGTACGGCTCGTCACCTTCCACGTCTGTAAGATCCTGATCTACACAGGACGAGAAGACAACATTTTAAATCGTGTCACAATTTAGTTTCCTTATTCAGACAAAATCATTCCTTACTGAGAGCTGTGACATCGGCGAGCATAAAGTAGCCTCCTTCAGGAACTACTGGACTCATCCCCGCCTGCTTTAAAATAGCCGCCAGGTGGTCTCGCTTTCCCTCCAACTCTTCAGCTAGGCTGGAGAAATAGCAGTCAGGCTGCCCCATGCGCTCGCAGTCAAGCAGGAGTCCATGTGCAACTGCTTCCTATTGACCAACACAGACACAAAAACAATTCGACGCTGTCGTTCGGTGCAGCCACAATAAATTGTTAAATTGGTAGGAACAAAGGTGCTGTATTTTTCCAGACAGATGAATTTACCAGGAATTTTTGTATTGCCTTTAAACATCACTGGTGTCTGTGTAGATGATTTGTTTTTGCCTGTCATTGTAGCTTAGTGATGAATTTTTACCAAGGATTTGTCATTTGTTCTCAGTCCACCACTTTCATGGTTACCATGAGAAAGAAAGATAGAACTTTGAACACAAATGAGATGACGTGTGTGTGTAAGGCAGAGAGAATATAAAAATTAATAAATCATTTCACCTAAAATAAAAGCATTTCATTATACTAAAGAAACACTAAAAACACAACTGGCATGGTGTTATAATCAGATGTGACCTAAATAAAACATTTTGTTCATCAGCCTATTTGGTAAAATCAGTTTAAAACTTGGAATCTTTCACTTACAAAAAAACAAGACTTATAAAACTAGAATAAATTGTTTAAACAGAGCACCAGGGTCCAGAGTGACTGACACTTGTACAACTGAGCAGTTGAAGGTTAAAAATAAGACCCTGGGATTTGAACTCATGACCTACCAATCATAAGTCAAACGTCTTAACCACTGAGCTTTACTTCCCCACTCCATAAGATTCCTATTACTAATGGAGTCATGCACTTACTACATACAAAATCCATAACCAACGTGTAAACTAAAAATACACAATTAACAATAACAATAGGAACAATTAAACATTCACATTCCATCACAGCAGAAGGCAAAATTGTAATCCTATGTGTCATTAATACATGCCTGTAGTGGTGTTGGACAGGTGTACAGAGTGTTCTGCATGACAGTTTGGAGGTGTTTGACCAAGTGCTCTGGCCCTATTGACCACCCAAGCTGTAAAAAAAAAAAAAAGAAAGAAAAAGAAGAAGGATACTATGCTTTATATTACTTATATACAATACAATTTTCAAAAATGTCATCAACAATTCAAGATAAATTATTCACTGCAAAATTACCTTCCAACCAGTCACACTGAAAGTTTTTCCTGCACTTCCAATAGTAATGGTTCGGTCCCACATGCCAGGAAGTGTCGCTATACAGAAAGAGAAACATGGCATAACGATTACAATTCACATTTAAATGGGTTTATTCAGTACATAGTTTTACATAGTGATTTGTAGCATAGTGATTAAGACTTTGGACTTCTGATAAACAGGTCCTAACACTCAACTGCTAAGTAGTTAGCTGTCTCTAACATCCACAGGATGGCTACTCAGCCGTTGACACATTGTACAGTCTTATAAAATAGGGATACACATAACTTTGCATTTAACTCACAAATTCTACTTAGATTATATGGACAAAAATATTGAGATGCCTGACTTTTTCAGCCATATGTGCTTCTTCCTCAAACTGTTACCACAAAGTTAGAGGCAAACAATTGTATAGGATGCCTCTGGATGTGGTAGCATTAAATTTTCCCTTCACTTGAACTAGTAGACCAAACCTGTTCCAGCATGACAATGCCCCTGTTCACAAAACAAGATCCATGAAAAGCTGAAGAGCTCGAGTGGCCTGTTATAGAGCTCTGACCGCAAACCTACTAAACACTTTTGGGATGAATTGGGACACTGACTGCACCCCTCGGACTGGCCTCCTTACCCTACATCAGTACCGTCCTTATGTATGAATGAGAAATCACACTCTAAGATTAATATAACATCTTTCCAGAAGAGTGGAGGTTATTAAAACTGCAAATGGAGAGTAAATGTGGAAAGCACATATGAATCTTATTATTAGGAGTCCACAATTTTTGCCCATATAGTATAAGTAGACTGTGAAAGCTTTACAGACGCACTGTCGTACCTATCTTGACATGTTCATGTCCTTTGTATATGAGCCATTCGTAGACCTCATCGCTAAAGCACAATGTGTCATGCTTGATACAGAGATCTGCAATAGCCTGAAGCTCACTCCTGCTGAACACCTGCTTACCAACACAAAATAGCCATTAGCAACGATATTACGATAAATGTGTGACAGCATTTACAACACACTTCCCGACCGGGAATTAGCCTCACCTTCCCGATGGGGTTATTAGGTGTGTTAATAAGAATGGCCTTTGTTTTGGAATTGAATTTACTGGCAAGTTCGTCCTGATCTAGAACCCAGTCTGCGCTGCTAATGTCTCCCTTCTTACTGGATTTCTACAAAATATAATAAATAAGATTGTTTTATTTCTTTTGTTCACAATATTTTTGTAGAATACACGCCCTACGAAACAGCAAAAGAGGGGAAACTCACAAGACGAAGTGGTATGAAAACCGGTTTGGCTCCTGCCATCTTAACCATAGGAACATAGCAGTCAAAGAAGGGTTCAATTATTATAACCTGTATAAATGAGAAGGAGAAGAGCAGAAACGCTGAGTTACTCCACAAGAGGGAGCAGTGGATCTTTGGATGAATTGCAAAATCTTCGCACTGTCTTACCTCATCTCCCTCTTCCACTAGGCCCTGAAAGGAGCTGAATAAAGAGCCGTAGCCTCCCACTGTAACCAGGATTTCCTTAAAAGGGTCAATTTGACGGTTGTGCACCTTACTGTACACCTGAGACAGTGCTTTTACCAGACTTGGGTGACCCTGTTGAAAATGACACCATGACATCCACATACACACACAACATTTTCTGTAGGGATATTATTTTCCTAGATCCAAAGCTGATTATTTAATACCAGATCAGTTTATGAGATGATCTTACAATTTCCCACATTTAATGTATGATTTAAAAGATTTTCTGGCAGGGATTTGAACTAATAAACGTCCACACACTTTACAGAACCTTTACAGGTTCTAGGATTAAGGCCAGGATTATTTATACTTTTAACTACACATATACAAACCTTCCACACACAACCTGTGTTCACTGAAACCTAAGAATGAGCAATATGACAAAAGTAATTCCCAATTCTCAATTCTCTATTTTTAAATGGTATCTTAATGTTTATAGAAATATACAGTATAAAAAGGTACAAAAAATCTGGAATGGGGAATTTTAAACTATTTTGATCTATTAAAAATAGAAAAAGCATTTTAAAAAAATGATATGCACAATAGATCAGAAAAGCATATTGTAAAATAATGACAATACTGCTATTATCATAGCACCTGGTCCTATTCAGCACATCTAAAAGGATGCAACACAATAGATAGGAGTGCAGTAGCCATAAAAAAAGGTTGCGGCAGAATGGCTTATCGTCTTAACTAAAGCTGTTTCACCGTGCATGCTTATATAATATTCAAGACAGTTTCTGAGCTTTAACACTCACAGCTCCTTATCACATATTTGCATTTGAATGTAGCCTTCAGCTAGTATACAACAATCTTCTAAATAAATACACACTTCAAATTATAAAGCCACAGGTTTCTATTTGAGATAGAACTCATGACAACCATCATGACAACAGCGGTGCATGTGTTCAAAGATCGCTCATGGGTCATTGCACCAAGACAACTCGTTCAACAAGTTGACATTTGGCTCTGCTGTGCCACCTAGTGGATGCTACTTTTTAATCCTCCCAAATGTACATTAGGTACATGGGTCAATACTCGCACATAGCTACACATTAACTATAAACTGGGCTTACACAAAGCTGCACCTAGTTTCTTTAACTGTATCTCTTGAAGGACAAAAAGGTTAAGGCACTGCACCATCAGAGAAAGGTTGTCATTTCAAATCCCAAGACAGACATCTTTTATTGTGTCATGTTTTTTTTTATAGTTATTGCTCAAAAATGACCAGAAGCAATAATCACAACTATTCGTACTTTTTTTTTTTTTTTTGCGCTAATCTGGTTTTTGTTTTCAATTCAGAAAGTTTACTCTGCAGGAATATCATGAGCTGAAAAGACATGACATGAGTTGTAAAAGAATGTGTGTGTGTAAATGCCATACAAAGCCACGTGTGTACTGGTTGAGCCGGTCCACCATTGCAGCTTGTGCAAGACCATCTTTTATGTAAGATGGAGGAGGGATGTCTGGGAGACCCTGACCAAGATTTACAATGGAGGGATCTGCAGCTAAAGCTGTGAAGGCAACCCTGCAATGCCCAAGAAAAATTAAAGCAATGAAAGCACAGAAGATCCAAAACATGTGTACATTGGATTTGGAAAGTATACAGACCCTTTTTAGACATGAAGCTGACACAATAATCCCACAATGACAAAGCCACAAAAAAATTGTTGACAGCATGGGTACATGTTAAAACTCAATGTTCCCAGGAGCCCTGGCTCTATCACTGTGGAATGCAAGAATTTTGGAAATACTTCCTAAAGTAGCGGTTCCAAACAAACTCAATAACTGTGCTAAAGCCTTGATCAGTGACGTGACCAAGAACCCAATGGCCACTCTATCAAAATACCCTGCAGAAATATAAAAAAAAAAGGACAAAGACCTCAAAAATAATCCATCAATCCAGCCTTTATGTTAGAGTGGCTAGACAGAAACAATATGACAAGCAAATATAACAGCCACTTAAAGAAGAGCTTCAGAAGAAAAATTTTCTCTGAGCTGAGGAGACAAAAATGTAACACTTGGGACTAAACACTGTCTATGACTTTGGACTGAACTACTGTGTCAAACAGGTAATGCTCATCAATTAGTTAATACTGTTATTATGAAGAAGCACGATGGTGGCAGCATTCTTTTGTGGGAAGGACGGAAGGAGTCTGAATACTTTTCAAACCCACTATCTGTCATATTTAGTGTCTTTCAATTTGCTCATTAATCTCACCATACGTTCTTGTCCAGTCCTTCTATCCGTTTAGCATTCTTGTGTTTAAAAGATGCCATACTGTACTGAAAAAACCCCCAAAACAAAACGCATATTCATCAAACGTGAGCATTTTAAAGAAAGAAATCTAACACTTATTAATACTAAATAAAAGAGGTTTTACTTACTTTTGTGGAGCAGAACTTCCTTTTTGGATTGGTCTCTAGGAAACAATAAAGAGATCTGATCCTACGCAGTGTGCACCTTGTATTCATGTCTGCATAAACAGAAGAAGAAATGTAACAGATTTGTTTGCATAAAAACTAAAATTTTTATATTTTCTGCTGCCGGGGTTGTAATTAAACTCTGCTTGCTATTTGGGCCCAAATCCATTTTGTTTAACCGGCAGGATAAAAAACAGCTTAAGAAATAAAAGACTGCTTCTCAAAACTGTATTTCCAGACCTGTATATAATGCACAATATAACGATTTTGCCTTTTCGTAGCCATGTTTGAAATTATAGTTCGCACAGTGTGTACCGTTTGTGTCCCACAAGACCGGATTCAAGAGCTGACACACTGAGCTGACACACAGTCTCTCACCATCCCTGTTCTCACCATGTTTGTGTAGCTTTCCTCCTACTTCCCAAGAACATGGTTTTGCCATGCTGAAATACCACTAAGTGTGAAACCGTGTGTAACAATGTCTTGAGATGAGGTATACCAATGCATTTTATATGACCACCACACACCCAATGTCCCTGGAAAAGTCTCCACCATACAATTCTGGATCGGGATAAAGCAATTATTATAGATCAAAGAGGCTCAGACTAGCTCCAAATATGGCCTGGGGTGACCTTTGATTTGGTCCACCATGCCAAAGGAGAGAGAGAAATTAGGAAAAATGCTGAAATGTTGGAAAAACGTTTAAAGGACCAACTTCATGTCTCTCATTAGAGGTCAATGCATATATATTAAGAATTAAACTTTATTGTAAAGTAAATTGGATTGTTTTTTTTTATTATTGTACTATAAGTTGCACTGAACTAAAACTTAAAAGATGAATCCGCATTAGTTACACAGATTACAAAGTAATGTTTTCTATGTATTTATTTACATTTTATGAAATCATAAATGAGAGAAATCGTGGCAAATTTAAGTTTTATATAATTTAAATTTGGTATAACGAAACGTTTATTTTCAGCCCAAGGGCCTCACTCAAGAGTTGTTTTTGTCCCTTTGCTGAAAAACATGTGGGCACCTCTGCAAAAATGGATGGATGGATGAATGAATGAATGAAAATAAGAGTAAAGATTCAGTGTGGTCACATCTTACTGCAATGTGTCCAAATACTGTAGAATTAAAATACAGAATGTGCTTTTAGTTGTTTATGAAATAGTAAGATTTTGATCTTTGTATGTTGCATTAATAAATCATTCGGTCTCCAATACATTTTGAATACAGTTTTAGGGTTACTGAGCAGTTGCACTGTCTCGGCACTTCTTGCTGCGAATTGTAATGTAATGTAACAATACCTAAATCACTGATCAAGTCTGTTACAAGCACCCCCATATAGCTCTTAAACAACCTTCTAAACCTCCGCATTTTCAATTCAAATAATTGAGAAGGTGAGAGCTCTTCAATAAAACTGCACGACTCACATACTCGACTCACCCAGGCGTCTTCCTGATATAAACCCTAACTTGTGTTTCGCAAGCACCAGATTCCACGTAACGTGGTTTTGCTCCAATTTGATAACACCTAGCAGATTTAAAATAAAATATATAATTTACAATTAACTCACAAAATGTACTTTCTATTTAACATATTTCCTATTAGAATTTAAGCTCGAACTTGTTACAACTTTTTTTTTTGTTTTTGTTTTTTTTATTATGTAAAAATAAATAAATAAATAAGCACCCAGATGACGTGAGTTGTTGCCGGAAGTAAAATTTCGTGTGTCTTTGTTTTAAATAATCGATTATTGAGAAATTGTTTACCTCAGTTGCTTTCCTTGTATTTAAACACCATTTTCCATTAAATAATTTGAAATACTTCACGTCCAATAAACACATTATTTCCAGCAAAGCTAGCGTTATTTTCTTATCTACTTTTCACTGAGTAGTAAAAATAAATAAATAAAATTATATACATATATATATATATATATATATATATATATATATATATATATATATATATATATATATATATATATATATATATGCCATGCTGAATAGTTTTATATTTCCATTTTATATTTTGTGGGGTTTTTGCCGCTTTATTAATGCAGGCTTCTATGGGATCCGCCCTCGGAAATTAACTACAAAATAATATACATACTTATACATACTTATACATACTTATATTTTCGGGGGAAAGTCACGGATATTCTTACGTAGAGATTAATCCTCTATTGATCTTGTTGTGGTGTTTTATCCGGTTTATACTGGCGATTCCCCCTATGACGTAACAGCAAACAAAAATGATTACCCAGTTTTGTGCATGGGCTGTTCAATTTTTTATGACTGATGATGGTTATTTATTAGTATTAAAACATTTTAATCAATAATAAATACGTATAAATTATAACTAAGTATAATTAAGTTTAAATACATAACAAATGTAATTACATTTCTTCATTAATTTTAATTAATTAAAATGCAGTATAATCCTCTCCTACTTCTACTTTTTCAGATGCTTCTGTTAGGTGTCGCCAAAGCAGCTCACCAGTCTCCATACTACCCTTGTAGGCAAGCATCATTGTTTTGAATCTGATACGTGCAGCTACTGGAAGCCAGTGAACGGAGCGCAGCAATGGGGTGGGAAAACTTGGGCCGGTTGAACACAAGCCGTGCAGCTGAGTTTTAGATTCTTTTCAGTGGATGAGTAGCGTTCAGAGGAAGGCCTAATAAACTAATTTCTATTCCTGTCTATCCTCGTCACTCTCAATAAAAATCTGTAAGTATATAAGTATAAAGTATATATAGAGTATACCTTTTAGTGATGAGTGGAGGGGTCTGAAATTGTCATCGTAGGTGCATGTCCACTGTGAGAGACATAATCTAAAAAAAAAAATCCAGAAATCACAATATATAATTTTTAAACTATTTATTTGTATGATACAGCTGCAAATAAGTATTTGAACACCTGTCTATCAGCTAGAATTCTGAACCTCAAAGACCTGTTAGTCTGCCTTTAAAATGTCCACCTCCACTACATATATTATCCTAAATTAGATGCACTTGTTTGAGGTCGTTAGCTGCATAAAGACACCTGTCCACCCCATACAATCAGTAAGAATCCAACTACTAACATGGCCAAGACCAAAGAGCTGTCCAAAGACACTAGAGACAAAATTGTACACCTCCACAAGGCTGGAAAGGGCTACGGGGAAATTGCCAAGCAGCTTGGTGAAAAAAGGTCCACTGTTGAAGCAATCATTAGAAAATGGAAGAAGCTAAACATGACTGTCAATCTCCCTCGGACTGGGGCTCCATGCAAGATCTCACCTCGTGGGGTCTCAATGATCCTAAGGAAGGTGAGAAATCAGCCCAGAACTACACGGGAGAAGCTGGTCAATGACCTGAAAAGAGCTGGGACCACCGTTTCCAAGGTTACTGTTGGTAATACACTAAGACATCATGGTTTGAAATCATGCATGGCACGGAAGGTTCCCCTGCTTAAACCAGCACATGTCCAGGCACGTCTTAAGTTTGCCAATGACCATTTGGATGATCCAGAGGAGTCATGGGAGAAAGTCATGTGGTCAGATGAGACCATAATAGAACTTTTGGGTTATAATTCCACTGAACGTGTTTGGAGGAAGAAGAATGATGAGTACCATCCCAAGAACACCATCCCTACTGTGAAGCATGGGGGTGGTAGCATCATGCTTTCGGGGTGTTTTTCTGCACATGGGACAGGGCGACTGCACTGTATTAAGGAAAGGATGACCGGGGCCATGTATTGCACGATTTTGGGGAACAACCTCCTTCCCTCAGTTAGAGCATTGAAGATGGGTCGAGGCTGGGTCTTCCAACATGACAATGACCCGAAGCACACAGCCAGGATAACCAAGGAGTGGCTCTGTAAGAAGCATATCAAGGTTCTGGCGTGGCCTAGCCAGTCTCCAGACCTAAACCCAATAGAGAATCTTTGGAGGGCGGTCAAACTCCGTGTTTCTCAGCGACAGGCCAGAAACCTGACTGATCTAGCGAAGATCTGTGTGGAGGAGTGGGCCAAAATCCCTCCTGCAGTGTGTGCAAACCTGGTGAAAAACTACAGGAAACGTTTGACCTCTGTAATTGCAAACAAAGGCTACTGTACCAAATATTAACATTGACTTTTTCAGGTGTTCAAATACTTATTTGCAGCTGTATCATACAAATAAATAGTTAAAAAATCATATATTGTGATTTCTGGATTTTTTTTTTTAGATTATGTCTCTCACAGTGGACATGCACCTACGATGACAATTTCAGACCCCTCCATGATTTCTAAGTGGGAGAACTTGCAAAATAGCAGTGTGTTCAAATACTTATTTTCCTCACTGTATATATATATATATATATATATATATAGCTACATGTTTGTATATTAATTATAGCAAAAGTTTAAATTATGGGAAAAGTATGATGGTGCCATTTGCTTTACCTGATATTTCTGCTAAAGGCTGAAACCATTATAAAGTTGGCTCTGCATTATCATGTCAAGACCACCATGGATCATCAGCACACAACTGAGAGAAAAAGCTTTCATTCTCCAGAGACTTAATTACAATCTTATAAAAAGGAATGGCAAAAGCTAGTTTCCCATGGGGAAACAAAAATGCTAACTCATACATTTGAAATTGCAAATGCCAAAGCAATTAAATGCTTTTTCACAGTAGAATAGAAAACAGACTACTACTTCTCTGAATGGCATTGTTGTTTATAAATCATAACCTCTCTCTCTGTCTTTGGAAGCCTAAGAAAGTCCTTCCAAGATTAAATGACTAAAAAGAAGTTTTGGTACAAAATTACTGTAAATATTTACACATTTATCATGATCATATGTTATTTTTTCCTTTTCTTCTGAAGCACAAATAATACAACAAAAACTATTTTTAACAAAGCAGCATGACCTCAAAGAAGTTCAATTCTTTTATAACGTAACAATTTGACATTTTAACACATCCATGTGACTTATGTCGTTCCTATAAACTACTACTGTGTCCTGGAACATCTTTGGACACAGTTTCTTTCATCAGTCATCGTTTCTTTCATCGGCGATAGGATGAACAAATAAATATAACTTAATACTAAAAAATGTAATCAGCTCAAAAAATGTATATGATGTTTGATCTGTCCTTCTGTATTTGTATGCAGATAGTACGCCAGTTGTTTCTACAAGCACACATGCATACAGGAACTAGGCTTAGCTACATAAGTATTTGTACTATTCATATATAGGAATTCTGACAATATTTTTGCATTCCCCTTGAGTATTAAAACAGCTAGGTATACCCCCATCTTAGGATTGTTTGTGAGTCTGATAATTTGCCGAAGTTTTGAATTAGACTGTAGGCAGAAAGCAAATTAAATTGTTGTTCAGCACTTTTCTACTTTTCCCTTGTGAATAAGTGCACTTTTACACACACACACACACACCCACGCACACACACACCCACGCACACACACACACACACACACACACACACACACACACACACAGACAGACAGAAGGCTCATTCACAGCAGCTCACCCTCAGGTAGGTAGTTCAGTATTTTGAAAAGAAAACTTTATATGTTATAATCAGATACTACAGCGCTTTCTTATTTATCTCATTATATCTATACTGAATTCTGTTCCAAGACATCAGGAGCTTAATTTTGAAAACAAAAAACATATTAAGGGAGAAATTCTATCCTGATTGCCATTATAATCAACATATATTCAATTGCATTAAAGATTTATTTTGTAATGAATCATGTTCTGAGTGGCATTTTCTTCTGGGGGTTTTTCTACCGTGTTTGTCTGTTTTTACTTTGGTTAACTACGGTTTGTCTGAATCGGTGCACGAAACACAATAACAAATCCAAAAAACACAACGACAAGTCAGTCAAACCGGAAAAGGTAGGTATAGTTTGTGAACGGAAACTTATCAATCATTGGACGAGACACCTGTCATTCACCTGTATATTTTGAATGACAGGTGTCTTGTCCAATGATCTGTAAGTTTCCAAACACAAACGATACCTACCTTTTCCGGTTTGTCTGACTTGTCGTTGTGTTTTTGGATTTGATAATGTGTTTTTGGATTTGTTAATGTGTTTTCGGATTTGTTAATTTGTTTTCGAATTTGTTAATTTGTTTTCGGATTTGTTCATTTGTTTTCGGATTTGTTAATTTGTTTTCGAATTTGTTAACTTGTTTTCGGATTTGTTAATTTGTTTTCGGATTTGTTAATGTGTTTTCGGATTTGTTAATGTGTTTTCGGATTTGTTAATTTGTTTTCGGATTTGTTAATTTGTTTTCGGATTTGTTAATGTGTTTTCGGATTTGTTAATTTGTTTTTGGATTTGTTAATGTGTTTTTGGATTTGGTTATGTGTTTTCGGATTTGTTAATTTGTTTTTGGATTCGTTAATGTGTTTTTGGATTTGGTAATGTGTTTTCGGATTTGTTAATTTGTTTTTGGATTCGTTAATGTGTTTTGCACTTCTCGGCCACCGTAGTTAACAGTTTCCTCTATTACCCACAATGCAATTTGTGTACACATAAATAATGGTGCCACTGGGGTTCTCATTTCACCTTTAGTTAAAGAAAACAGTGCAGCATGGTTTTAGTTCTTGAGTCTGTCCATCTGTTTCCATCTATACAGACTGCTTTACAAAATGCGGAATTGAAACTGCTATTTTAAACTAGAAATGAAGTCAATGAATTTCCACTAGTGCTATAAGACTTTTTAGACCTCACAGTACTTGGCTTTAATGCTAATATCACCATTTATACAGTTAGTCTTTTCATCTTGATCGCTAACTAGCTGAGTTGAGTCTCTGACATGTAATTGCCTCATATAACTACATCAGATCCTGTAATTTTCCATCCAGCATTTGCTGTTTGCAAATCTTGCATGATGAATTTCCCATTATATAAGTGAACAAACTAATTAAGGATTTTGTTCTTAGAAGCTAACATTGTAGCATATCATTAAAAAACTTTTAGTATTCAAACCTTTGCACTTTTGTGTGATGCCATTTACGAGTATCCCCACTTTCTTAATTTTGTGCCCACATAGTTAAACTCTCTACTTTTATTTAATGCAGGATTCATTACAACTCTGATTTATTTATGGATTAAATACATATAAATCCTAAAGGGGGAGATCTAATGGATTATCCCAGCTCTGTTGCCCATTTATCAAAATTAAAAGGAATTCCAAATGCCTCCGATTTTCATTTTCTCTGTGGTACTTAATTTTTTATTGACTTCCAGCCAGCCCTGAATTGTGATAATTACTCTCTGTGTGGATGAGGATTTTCTGAATTCATTTGGCAGCTTATAATAAAAGAAATAGTAAAAGATTTAGATTGCAGGTTTACTGCAAGTTTACTGCTGTTTTCAATTAAATTAATATTGTGATCTTATTGTTTTCAGAAACAAAATTGCAGATGGCTTATAGTTTCTTCTAATCAGAATGCGATGTCCTTGTTACGGATAGACCAGGCATCAGAAACCAGGAGTAAAATAGAACGTCTTTTATTGTCTGAACATACACACACAAGAAAGGTGACTGGAGCAAATGGTAAACTTGTGCTTCCTTAGAAGCGTAGCCAGAAGAATGGGGAACAAGAGAGGTAGAAAGTCCAGGTGGTCTATGGTCATAACTGGTAGATCAGACGGTGAGTGAAGGGGAATAGAGACCTTATGAAGGGGACAGGTAAATGGAGGACAGGTGTGGGTGATTAGACAGGTGTAGGTGATTAGTAGGAGGGAGAGGCTGAACGAGAGTGTGAGCATTGGAGGGGGGCATGACTGGTGGTTCCCTGACATTACCCCCTCCTCCAGGGGCGGCTGCTGACGCCCCAATCCTACCTTTGCCAGGTGGGCCAGTGCACTCTGAGGAAGGCCTCGCAACCCATCCAGGGTGGGTGGAGGGGATCTTGGACAGACATGCAACACCTGGGGCATGAGGAAGGTCGGGTGCAAGTGGCGGACACAGCGGGGCATGAGCCGAACTGCAACTGGGTAGAACACCTTGGAGGTCAAGAAAGGCCAGGAGAAGCATGAAGCGTGCCTCCAGTTGGCTGCCCCAAGCACTTTCTGGCTGATATGATGGGGCGGAGCGATGACCTCTGCAGAATTCTGAGGCGGAGCGACGCCCTTTGTGGTGGTCTTTGTGGTCGTCGCTCCACAGAGGTGGAGCGACGACCTCTGTGGAGGTCTGAGGCAGAGCGAAGCCCTCAGTGGAGGTATGAGGCGGAGCGAAGCCCTTCAGTGGAGGTCTGGACCACGTCGTCAGCAAAATCCAGGGGCCAGGCAAACACCTTGGAGAAACCCGGGGGTAAATTAGAACGTGTTTTATTGTCTCAACATAAATACACGAGAGAGGTGACTGGGGCAAATGGTAAATTTAACTGGGTGCTTCCTTAGAAGCGTAGCCAGGAGCATGGAGGCATGGAAGCATGGGGAACAAGAGAGGTAGTCCGGGTGGTCTATGGTCGTAACTGGTAGATCAGACGGTGAGTGAAGAGGAATAAGGACCTTGTGAAGGGGACAGGTAAATGGTAAAAGGTAAATTCACCCATTCAGCATATTTAGCAACACCAATACAAGCTCCACCTTCGGAAATATGTCTATGTTGAGGCTGTACTTTATGCATTGGACATTAGTTACAGAGATTTATGTAATTCCTTTATGTATGTGCTGAAGATATTAGATTTCATGATTAGAAGCACCTTCTGTTTTAATATTCAATCACAAACTGGTAACTGGTCTAACAGAGCCCTTTAGGCTTGCACCCCACCCTAAAAAAGTCCTAAATTCCAATTCCAATTATGTGAAGGCATCTGTTTTTAAATAAATCTCAAAATAAAATCTGTATTCATTTTTAGTATTTTTTCTGAGGAAAACAGAGAGCAAGTTATATTTAAGAAAGTAAAAAAAATCTAATGACATATTTTGAAAGAAATTAATATCATTTATTACATTTACATGATTCTTTTCTATCAGTCATGTTTTTTTTTTCTTACATGCATTAACATGTCCAATTGGAGGTTAGTCAGTATGAAATGCAATGTGGGTTTTCATGCATTTTTCCATATATAATGTTTTGTCCTTAATCATCACTTCTGAGTTATTCTACTTGGTTGAGACAGATCTGTAGATAAAATATTATTTATTTTTATATTCCTTTCATTTTGCTTTTTTTATTATTACTATTCAACAAACCCAATAAGGTTGCAAAAGCAAGTGCACTCTTACTGCTGATCCCAAGCCCAGATAAATAGGGAGGGCTGCGTTAGGAAGGGCATCCAGTGTAAAACGTGCCAAATCAAATATGCTGATCACAAATTTAAATGTCATACCGGATCCATCGAGGCCCGGGTTACCAACGACCGCCACAGGTATTGTTAGCCAACAGTGTACCAATGGAAATTGGGCTACTGTTGGCCAAAAGAGGAGAAGGTGAGAAAGAAGATGTCTACAGAAACAGCAGGGAAAGGAAACATGTAGGAGAGTGGAGGTTTGGGTACTTTAAATGTTGGTACTATGACTGGTAACGGGAGAGAGATAGCTGTTCTGATGAAGCAAAAAAAGTTAGGTATGTTGTGTTTTCAGGAGACCAAGTGGAAAGGGAGTAAGTTAAGGAACATTGGAGGTGTGTTTAAACTATTCTATCATGGTGTTGGTGGAAAGATAAATGGTGTAGAAGTGAAACTGAAGGAAGAGTACAGTAAATTTGTAGTGGAGGTAGTGGATGTGAAGTTTCTGATAGGATGATAAATGTGAAGCTAGAAGTTGAAGGGGTGAAGATAAATGTCATCAGTACCTATGCTCCACAAATGGGTTGTGAAATGGAGGAGAAGGAAAAAGTCTGGAGTGAGATGAAGTGGTGGAGAGTGAACCTAGGAATGAACGATTGGTGATTGGGGCAAACTTCAATGGACATGTTGGTGAAGGGAACAGAGGTGATGAAGAGGTGATGGGTAGCTATGGCCTTAAGAAGAGAAATATGTAAGGTACAGCATCAGATGGTGGTCTGTAGGATGGTTTTGAGAAGTGGGGACTGAAAAAAGAATAAGATGGTGGAATCTGAAAGAAGCCTGTGGTAAGATTCAGGGCAGAGGTCAGACAGGGGCTCGGTGGTGGTGAAGAGGTGCTGGATGATTGGGCAATTACTGCAAAAATTATAAGGGAGACTGCTAGGAAGGTACTTGGCAAGACATCTAAGAGAAGAAAAGTAGAAAAGAGTGTAGGCAGGGTGGAGTGAGTGGAGAAGAGTGGCAGGAGTGATTTGTGAGAGAAGGGTATCTGCTAAAGTGAAAGGGAACGTTTAGAGGACTGTGGTGAGACCTGCTATGTTGTATGGTTTAGAAACAGTGGCATTGACTAAAATGCTGAAGATGCTGAAATTTAATTGGGAGTGGCGACGATGGACAGGAATAGAAATGTGTTTATTGGGTGATAAGATATAAGGTAAGGGAGGCACAATTGAGATGGTTTGGACATGTGCAGAGGAGGGACATAGGGTATATAGGAATAAGAATACTGAGGATGGAGCCACCAGGCAGGAGGAAAAGAGGAAGGACAAGAATGAGGTTTATGTATGTGGTGATTGAAGACAATCAACAACTCACTCAGCAATGTATACTGTTCCACATTTTTCCATTGTTCTTAAAGTGTTTTGAAGTGTTCTTCAACCAAACTATTGAAATATATTTGTGGCATGTGAAGCAAAATGTAAATTTTCCTCTGGAAAACATGTGGAAAGTGGCGAGGAATGCTCAGTAGCAGATGGAGCTTTAATTAAATTTACTTCATAGGCTTTTCAAGTCAAGTACTCTAATTAGTATCTAATCCGGATGCTTTTTTTTTTTAATTTTTTTAGATATTTTAATGCTTTTAATGGTGCCCAGATACCAAGAAAAAGAATCCAGCATCCAGCTCTAAGAGCATTGATTGGAACTGTAGATAATATAGCTCCAAATTTCTTTGTAAAAAATGTATGGATCTTGAGATTAAGATTCACACATTGCTGCGGTGCCCCACTGTGGCTCTTCAGCTTGAGGAATCACAGTTTTATCAATTACATGTCCAGACCCAAGCAGGAATTGCTGATGTTTTTTTAAAGTGTCCATCATGATTTACTACAGTGCCTTCAGATACTTTTAAACAATAAAGATTTAACTTGAGTGTAAACCAGTCTGACCCCTGACCCCTCTGACTTGCTTACAGTTGCAACCTACCATGTTTTCTCAGATTAATCTTTACTATGACAAACCTGCAGAAAACTGGCCTCAAAGGGAACTTAAAACAACTGAACTAATCATCACTTACTTAAATCCAACCACATAATGAACATTCCCATTCACACAGGGGTTTTAGGAATCCAGAAACACTGGCGATCAAAATTAGAGAACAATTTATAAACAATTAAACAATTCTGAAATAATGTCCTCTAATGCTCAACAGTTGAAGGAGTTTTTGTCCTGTCTATACCATGCTGCCAGAACACCTTTGAACTAAGGCATTTAAAAAAAACATTATTTTGCAGAAAACACACAGGTTACAACAGTCAGCAATTAGTAGGAAGTGTACAGGCCTCTGCTCTGAATGACTTCAGCAAATTTGCGGCCACAGGACAGCACTAGTCTCTCACACTGCTCTGGTGTGATTTTGGTCCACTCTTCTTCCAGTCTCCTCCACAGTTCTGTGACTGTAGTGGGTTTCTTGGCCATAACTTTGTCACCAAGGATTTTCCAGAGGTTCTCTATTGGGTTGAGATCAGGACTCTGGGCAGGTCATGTCATTATTTCAGTTTCAAGGAACTGCTTTACCCATTTTGCTGTGTGACATGCAGCGTTGTCCAAATAAATTAAACTTCCTTTCATAACTAAAGTGAACTTTGGACCAGTTCTCCTCTGTCTACACAACATGCTCCTCAGCACAGCTTAGTCTAGCCTTTTGATTCTTTCTGCTAATGAGAGGTTTGGTCACTGCAGAGTGGGCTTTCAGTCCAAATGCTCTTAAACGAGACACTGTATGACGAAACAGATCATTACCCTGTTCAGCGCTGAACTAGTGAGCAATTCCAGCTGCAGTGTGAAAACGATTGCCCATTGAGATCCTCCGCAGTATCCTGTCCTCTCTTGTATTTGTCTTCCGTGGACGACCAGCCGGACTTGAAAAAGTTTGTGATGTTGTAAAGATTCAATATTCTTGAAATCACAGATTTGAAATGACCAACTTGTCTTGCTATGGCTGAAAGGGTCATCCCTTTGGCTTTCATCTGGACAACCTGCTGCCGGAGGCTTTCAGTCACTTTAGAACGGCCCACCATCTTGCAGACTTAGTGAAACTGGAAGTTAGGCTGCCAGTTAAATAGGGGTTGACAGATAATCAAGGAAATTAGCACCAGGTACCAGATTAACACCAATAACTGGGAGATATCTGAAAGTGTTCTCTAATTTTGATCAGTGTGTTTTCTGCAAAATAATGTTTTTTTTGGAAATGCCTTAGTTATTTTGTGGAAAAGGTGTTCTGGAAGCATGGTATAAACAGGACAAAAACTCCTTCAGCTGTTGAGCAGTGAAGATGACATTATTTCAGAATTGTTCAATTGTTTATAAATTGTTCTCTAATTTTGATCGCCAGTGTGTATATATATATATATATATATATATATATAAAAGACAAAGCACACCTAGAAAAGTTTAAGTGTTTCAGGAAAAGGTGAAGAGGTAGGTCTTCACCCGTCGCTTGAAGATAGCCAGTAATGAGGTCTATGAGGTAAGAGGGTGCTGGTCCATTTTTGGCTTCGTAGGGAAGCATCAGTGTTTTTAATCTGATGTGTGCAGCTACCAGAAGCTATTTGAGAGAGAGCAGCAGTGGTGTGGTGTTGGAGAACGTGTGCAGGTTGAAAACAAGTCACACAGCTGCGTTTTGGATCATTCGCAGTGGACAAATAGCATTCAGAGGTGGACTTGCCTGCAGAGAGTTGCAGTAGTCCAATCTTGAAATAACAAGAGACTATGCAAGCACCTGAGTAACCTGTGTGGACAGAACTGGTCGAACCCTTCTGATGTTTTCGAGATTGAACTGAAAAGAAGAAGTTGAGTCACATAAGCAACATGTGGGGAGAAGGACAGTTGTTACCCCAAGGTTGTAAAAGGTGACTGAGGGGGAGAGCAGAGAGTTATGAAGAGTTATTCTAAGATCCCGACCTAGAGATGAATCACCTGGGATGACCAGCAGTTTGGTTTTGCTGGGGTTGAGTTTTAGTTTATGAGCACTCATCCACAAAGATATGTCTGCCAGGCATGCCTAGATCCAAGCAGATGTGGTGTCTGAGAAAGGAAAGAAGATGAGTTGTGTGTCATCAGCATAGCAATAGGAAAAAAAAACATGTGAGGATATAACTTCACCAAGAGAGTTAGTATAGAGGGAGGAAAGGAAATGACCAAGTATTGAGCCTTGTGGGACACCAGTGGAGAGTCTGCCTGGTCCAGATGTGGGGCAGATTGGCTCTATGTTACCTGGTATGAGCGACCTTCCAGGTACGAAGCAAACCATTCCCATGCTGCTGAAATGTCTAGGAGGACAGATGACAGCTTGGCTGATCGAGCAGCATGTAGTTTCTCAGAGACAGCCAAAAGTGCCATCTCTGTGGAATGTGCCGCTTTGAAGCCAGACTGTTTTGTATCTTGAAGCTTGTTCTATGAGTGATAGACAGACAGTTGGTTTAAAACAGTGCATTCCAGAGTTTAAGAAAGAAAGGAGAAAAGTGATACTGGTCTTTATTTGTATATGTTGAATGGATCCAGAGCAGGTTTCTTCAAAATGGGAAAAACCCTTGCTCACTTGAAGGTAGCTGGCACATGGCCAGATTCTAAGAACCCATAGTTGAGCATGGGGTCGTGTGAGATGTTCTGAAGCATAGGTGAAGGGATTGGATCCAGCGGGCAGGTGGTGGGATTGCAAGATTGGATGACTTGCAGTATATCTCTTTTGCTGCTATGGGTGGGAAATTTGACCACGAAAAAGTAAGGGATTCCTGGATGTATAATGTAGGCATAGTCGGGGAGGGAGTGAAGGTCTGGCAGAGTTCCTCAATTTTCTTATCGTAGAGGAAGGCAAAGTCTTCAGCAGTCAGGGAGGATGAAGCAGGTGGAGTAGGGGCTAGTGAAGTAGAGTAGAGTACTGTAGGTAGATTAGTGAAAAGAAGATGTGAGCCAAGTTTTCCTTGTAGAGGCAGTCTTAGCAGAAGTCACAGCTGAAGAAAATTTGGTCAGGAGAGCATGGTAAGATGCGAGGTTTGCATTGAGTTGTGATTTTGACCATTTCCACTCCGCTGACCTAAGTTCTTGCCGATTACTGCGCAAAATTCTGAAAGCCAGGGGGCGGGACAAGAAGTCTTCTTAGGTTTAGTCGTCAGGGGGCAGAGGAAAGAGAGGGAAGGAAAGCGTCAGTGGCAGAGTTCAAGGGTAGAGGGGAAAAGGAGACAGGGTCAGGAAGAGATGAAAGAGTACAGGAAGCTACACAGGAGGGAAGAGATGGGGTGGAGGTTACAATGGATGAGAGAGAGATGTTGGAAATTGTTTTAGGTGAGATAGGAAGACTGATTGTAAAGGAAACCAGGTGTTGATCAGAAATTTGAAGTGGGGTAGCAGTCATGTCTGTAGCTGTGGTAGGGGCGAGTAAAACACCAGGTCCAGGACATTTACTCCCTTCTGTCTGGGAGGGCAACTGTTAAATGTCAAGGAGAAGGAATTCAGAAGAGTTAGAAGGCAAGATGACTAAAGTTTTTTAAGATGGGAGGTTGAAGTCACAAAGAACTGTCAGAGGGGTGTTTGGTAGAAGGGAAAGTACTGAGGAGTGCATCTCTTCTAGGAGGTCTCCAAGGGGACCAGGAGGGCATTAGATGATAATAATGAAGAGGTTGATTGGAGAGGTACAATAACTGAGACTGCATAGAATTCAAAAGAAGACATGATTAGATGAGACAAATGGAGAAGTGTGAAACACCTATCCAGGACAACAGTAAACCCATACCTGTTCCTCTTGGTGAGTGAGAGAAAGCATAGGCAGAAGATAGAGCAGCTGGTGTGGCATTGTTCTGTGTGGATATCCAGGTCTCAGTGAGTGCCAGAAAGGGGAAGTTAAAGCTGTGATAAAGTCAGCTTTCCTTACAGCAGACTGGCAATTCCAGAGCCCACCTACCATGACTGTTTGAGATTAAGACAATGGCAATGTGACCTCTGTTCTGTGGATGAGAGTGTCTGTGTCAATAAAAGGTGACTACAGAGATGGGTTTAAGACACATGACTAGTCTGCCAATGTGAGATCAATGTATGATTTTAAGAACACAAACTAACAAAATCTGTACTAATGTAGACAATTAACATTACTGGCCTTGGCAGGGTTCCAACAACAGCACTAATTCATTGAAAATGATTTTTTTTTTTAATTTGTTTAATGATATACTGTACACTGGTACATTATACATGACAAGTAGCGATTTTGGAGATTCAAGCACTATTTTTAAGATAAGGTGCAATGTACCTTATTAACCCTCCACACAGGAAATTCAAGGTGACATGCAGTGCAAGTGGGATAGACAACAATAAAGAAAAAAAAGTTTACGGTTTTAAAATGCTCAGCAATGACGGCTTCATGTCAAGTAGCAGTTATAGAATATAGTATATAGTTATATATATTTATTGAATATAATTTTCCCGGAAATGTTTTTGCTTAAATATTACAGCATGCCTTATTGAGAAATGTGTAATTAATTCTAAGCTAACTCATAGTCAAAGACCTTTTATGGGTTTGCAATTAGATGTTTTTCCTAATATAGTTTGTTTTCCTTTTTCACAATAAACATGTTATAGCATAATCATTAAACCTCCAAAAACCTGACAAAATAAACCTTAAAAATATATTTGACTTAATTTCTAGCATAGCAAAAAAAATCTAATTTCAAATGAATAGAGCTTAATTGGTCTTGAGGCTTTTTTTTGTTTGTTTTGAACAAAGTGACCTGCAGAATTAGGATTTTTGTCTTTATCATGCATGGAACATGGGCTATGGATTTTGTTTTCTATGCACTTGTAAAATTCATGGTGCATACATTTATCTAATATCTCTAATATTTGGATTATAATGTTGCCATGAGTAATATAGTAATAATTGCCTGCTTTTGGCTGTTGGTCAATAATCTCTTGGTCAAAAAACCCTTTTTGTTTTCATAATTACCCACACTAATAATTTTTTTTACAGTCTTTCCAACCTCAGCATGTATAATGGAGCTACACTGCAGCAACTGCAGTTACTTACATTTATTAAAGTTATTAAGTAGTATGTGTAATGATTGTAGCATTGAGGAATGTATTTTTTTTTTTCGTTATAGATTGAGGCTCATCCCAAAATGACTCTTCAAATGCACAACACTGCAGTAATCTGATCCTGGGCCATAGCAGCTTGTGTACAATTGAGTGCCAGTCACAGGCCCTATGCTGCTGGACCGGAGAGAGAAGAAGCTGGAGACTGCTGAAATAGAGGAATAGCAGAACCTCAAACCAAATGGACTTTTAGGGGATGAGAGGATCTAAAAAAGACCAGAGGGACATGAAAGAGGGCTTTTAGAAGATAGAGAGGGGCTGTGTGGGCATACAACTGATAGAGCAGGTAATTCACATATTCTGACAATGAATCCGCAGTCAATAGACAGACTAATTGCACAGTAAATTAGATTTTCTTTTCTTTTTCACTTTTGTTTGCACTTTTATTCTAGCTGAAAAGAAACTAATTATATTGTTTATATTGGATTTACTAATTTGATATATGGATAGTACAGATTTTAATATCACATTAAAATGTTCATAATTTGTTTAGTTTTTAGATTTTCCCAAAGCAATCTTCTTTTGTATCTGACACACTTGTACCTAAATGTTATACTGCACCCAAAATTATTTACACACTTATTTAAAAATCCATTATTGTTGTATTATACAAAATAAACTTGTATTATTTACAAATCTGATGGTCTATACACAAGGATAAATACATTCAAATGCTAACAATTTTAAAAGGATCAAACCATTTCCAATGCATGTAACATATGGGTGCTGAACTTCTATCCAGTGCTTACTGGTGTTAAGCAGCCAACTTGAGATGGATTTGTCATTGCAGGTAAAGTTAAAAAGTTGACGTTTAAAAAAAAAAAAAATTGCCTTCTGAATATATGCTCTCACGACAGAGAATTAGAATTTATTTATTATTAATATAAACTACATTTATTTAGTTTTTCTGGATAAGAGTGTCTGTCAAATGGCTAAATAAAATTTAATTTAGTATTGTGTTCATTCTGGTACTTTATAGCATCTATGGTAACATCTGGCCACACCACAAAAGTCTTTTCATTTCATATGAAAATTAAATATATAATTATTACAATAATTATATAAAAATATATTTTATTTATTAATATTAATATTATTTATTTAATATTTTTCAAAGGCGCCTTCACCCTTCTTGACCATAATAAATAAAAAAAATGCAATATTAGTATTCTGTATCTATGTGTGATGTAATGATTTTAAAGCAAAGCAGTATTGGCAGTTTATTGCTCCAGGGTTCCTGGTTTAATCCTGAGCTTGGGCTATTGTTTGTGCAGAGTATCACATGTTCTCCCTGTGTCTGCAGACAAATGCACATAGGTGGACCGGCTTTACTGAACTGGCAATAGATGTGAATAGGTGCATTAATCTGCGTCCCATTCATGTTGATGAATGACTGCAAGGATTGATGAATGTAGCCATACTAATGCTAAACAGTGCACTATGTGTTCTCATTAGCATATTCAATAGTTTTATTTGTATAGCACCTTAAAAGATGGGCATTGTCCCAACACAGCTTTAAAGGAAGAAAAAATCATGTATATGAATGTATTTAATACATAATTTCATAAATTAGTCTCTAACTTTATCCCTAATAAGAAAGCCAATGATGGTAGCAAGGAAAAAGTCTCTGAGACGATATGAGAAACACACTTTGAGAGTAGCCCATCCACATCATGATGACACTAAATGTCTGTTCATTAGATTACCATCAATGTTGAGATTGTCGTGTTCACTGATGAACTTGTACAAGCAAATATATATTATAAATGTGTTCTACTATTCTAAAAATAGTTCTATTTAGGTAACAGTTTATGACGATTAACTTAATGACGTCATAAAATCTAGACAGGACGCAAATCGGTGCGAAAGGAAAAAAATAAATAGAATAAAATCGATAATAAAATGGCAAAGTCTTTAAAACAAATAAAATAATTGAACACGAAACAAAATAAAAGAGAAAATAATTAAATAAACAGTAAAGTTGATAGTGAAACGGATGTTTTGAGTTTGAGCACGACAGCCTCTGGTGGCGGCGGTGGGTACTGCAACTGGTTATTGGTTTGGGCAGGAAAAGGGGGCGAGAGAGAGAGAGAGAAGGTCTACACCGCAGTCCCAAGGACATGTTGCCTCCCTCCTTCATTTATCCCTTAAAAACCGGCTCGTGCGCGTCCATTTTCAGGGTAAGTGCTCATCTCTGTCTTGTATTTCTCACTTTCCACCCCCCCCCCCCACTATATTTAAAAGCTCGACTAAACCGAAGCCATGGTACAGATTTACATATAATGCGTTTTTGTGTAAATAAATAAATAAATATATTTGGTGTAAACGTTTGAACTTTGTTGCGTTGAGCTCGCGCGCTACGAGCCTCCCCATTCATCACAGAAAGCATGCATCATCCAGTCTGTTGGCACGCGACGCTTTTGTATATGTTTTTGGTATGTAATAGTATGTGTGTGACCGGGCATTTACTGCCTGCATACTGGGCTGATACTGGTTTGATACTGGTTTAAACGTTGTAATGCTGGGAAACACGTAGAAGTGTGCGTTTATTATTTTGAAAACACAAAATAGTAGCCACGTTTTAGTCGATGTGCCACTAGAGGCAGGAACTGCTACTGAATAACGTGGATCCTCTGTAATGTAAACGTTTGCAATCTCTTAACATTTGTCCAGAGAGTGTGTGTGCAATCACGTGTAGGCTTCTCAACTCATAAACGTGCACATTGTGCCTGCACACAATAGATGCCCGAAAGAGAATGTCAAGGACGCTTTACTTCTTCGTTTTTACCTATTGTTTTAAATGATCCATCCACAACACAGCACTATATCCTGGAGGTGATTCAGAGACACATTGTCTTCTTTCTTTCTTTTTCGTTGTTGTTTTTTTGTTATTTTTTCCCCCCCTTTCCACCACCCATGTGTGAGAACAGTCCTATTTCCTGCCAGGAAAAGGACCGACAGGAATAAAGAAGTGTAAAGCTTTTCAGGTTCCTGATGTTCGACCTTGGTGTAATTTCACAGAGAAGAAGAAATCGAAGTAATCTGGAAGATTTGTGTTTCCTAAGGTGATCTGACTATAATGTAAGTCCTCTTAGGAAACCCAACTTAATTTAAATGCTTGTGATTGGTTTGGGGTTATTAAAACAAGTGTAAACAGCACACACACCCTTTATTTTGCTCTGCTTCCTGTTTCAGTGTCCAGTTATATATTTTTGTTGATGAAGCCAGCCACTCCTCAGCTGTGTGATTTTCAGGCAAGGGTGGAACTGCATTACTACCCTTTGTCATAATTGTAGCCTGTTAACATTACCACAGTCCGAGTTTAAATCCCACATGTGAATCATTGTTGTTAATGCTGTCGGCTACACCGAAACACCAGCTCTTGTTTTTCTCCAACTCCAACTTAGTGCCATGCATATTTTAAAGAGTACAAATATACTCGATGTAATGCAGCTGGTGTGCTAAAACATCCACATGGTTTCTATGTGAACACACTTGAAACATGTCTAAAAGAGGAATACACAGTGTCTAAAATTTGTTACTGTTTTTAACCAAGATACACTGCTCTCTTGGTTATCAGGCGGGAATAATTAATGGGTTTAGGCCATTGCAAACACTGCTAGCCTTTCGCAGTATAACATACTATTGTTATTATGCGTTGGCTCTCTAAGCTAAATAAGGGAGAAGTGAGACAGGGAAAGAAAGGGAGCCTTGCTGTGTAATTGTGCAGCATTTTAACGAGCCTGTTTTGTGTTTATTACGACAGACATGTTTATTCCGAAATGCAGTAAACAGATTTTAGAGGAAATTCAAGCTTGGAGTAGCAATAAACTTACGTTCATGGGTTTAGGTTTTAAACCGGTATATTTAGTGTAGATGTCCTCATGTAGACAGGTTATTGTTATGAAACAGCTTAAAAGAGTATTTTAGTGTATTCATGTTTTTTTGGTACATAGAATGCCAACAGTATATCTGGGCGTGGCATTTTGTTTCATACATTCTACAAGAGATCGTAAAATCTGAGAAACCATGTAGATGATAAAACTTGATACTACATTTAAATTGTACATTAGATGATAAAACTACTGAAATTTTAATGGATGATTTCTGTCCATTGCATATCGCAGTGTATGGGATTTTTCCCAAACTGTACAACAGACTTTGCGATACTTTGTGTGTTATCATATCAGATCGTAGCTTGAGTAGCTTTTAATAATGAACTTTTGATGGAAGATGTGTTACTTTTTGCCTGTCATCAGTCTGGATTTGTGCTGAAAACAGGATCACAGAAACATCATTCTTTAAAGTAGACTTTCTTACTTCAAGTAGACTTGAAGTCATAATCACATTCATTCTTGTATTTGCTCTGTATTTGTATAATTATTAAGGCTTTAAGATGAGTGTTTTAGCAGAGGTAATATTTCTGTCTTTGGTTGCAGTTGCATTAATGGGTTGGTGGTGAGCATGTCACATTCACATTATTACTCCAAAAATGTGTACAGTTTTAAATAAGACCTGCTTTCTAGTATCTGTATTGTTGCTGCTGTGTTGTAGGAAAGATGTGAAAATGTAAGCTAATATATTGACATACTGAGAATCATGATACAGATTGCGATACAGTTCAGTAATCATCCATCCCTGCTCCATTCCTGTAATGTAATAAAGTGTAACTGTGCTACTCCTTTGATTGATTTATATATAGTGTGTATGTATATATATATATATATATATATATATATATATATATATATATATATATATATATATATATATATATATATATATACATACACAGTATCTTTGTATATCTAAAATTTATTTTCATTTATAATCATACTTTAAAAATTCTGAACCTTTTGAGGCATGATTTACAGAACCTCTAAGATTTTCACAGACATTATGGTGCCAATAGTAAATTTGCATATTACATTTGCATGTATTAACTGACAGCTTTTTCTGACATACAACATTTTCATAAAAATAGACTCTTAAAAGATGTTGCTTTGAAGCACACCAACTGTCTGGTCTTTCAATCTTTTTTTTTTCCAGCCGCTCATGATTTTGATGTTCTGGACTATTACCATGACAAGTTTATCTTTGAGGAGGATGCTTGCTTTTTATAAAGATTGACTAAGATATGATTTATGAAAATTTCCCAGGAACATTGGATCATTAATCTACAGCGTAGACACACAGTCGTATCTAGGGACACATTAGCTCTCTCTAAAGATGATAGAAAAGCCAATGAGGGTTTTTGTTTGCTGAAATGTCTTACTTTTCAGCGAAGTTTTTGGTTCCTGTTGTTATCTTCCTTCCTGGCTGCTTGTAAGACTCCACCACAGAATGTTTTTACAAGTATCAAGGGTAAGTGTAAGAGCAAAATAGCTCCAGCGTCAATTATTTATTAAATCAAAGAGGATACGTGTTATGATCGGATGTAGGAAATATAGCTGAACTAAAGACTAAAGAGCACTTGCATTAGGTTCAGTCAGACATGACTAGATTGCAGCCAGATGTGGAATTTATGTCAAGTACATGTCAGCTTCTTGTGATTATTTATTTATTTTTTGGTGGCATGCTGCTTAGCCAAATTAAATCCTCAAATAAATCTTGCCAGGGGCTCTGAACTGCAAACAAAAACTATATGGCTAAAAGAAGTTTTCTATTTTACTTTTTTATACAGGCTATTTGCTAGCTGTATGTGAGCATGCCATTTAGATGCACTGACCTTTGCATACAAGTTGAAACATATACCAAAAAAAAAAAGGTTTTCTAATAATAAGCACATAATGTGCCTGAGGATACAGACTGCTATACAGTGCAGATTTCTATAGTGCAGTATAAACTGGACAGTCAGTTTTTACACTGGGCACTTTTGCTGCGGTCAAAATCAGTGTGTGATTGTTGCTGGTGCCCCTAGACACACACAATTCTATCGAACCTTGGTGCATTTGTGTTTATTTGACATAATCTTACTTCTAGTTCTGCTATAGACTATATATATTTATATTTATTCACTGTACATATGTTTACATATGTATGCATGCTGTACATATACTTACATATTTTATATGCACAATTGCTACTGTTTCCACTTCTGGTGGATGCTAAACTGCATTTTGTTGCGGTGTACCTGTACTATGCAATGACAATAAAGTTGTGTGTCTGTCTATCTGTCTGTCTGTCTTGTGAAACGATTGAAAATGCGTGGGTGGAACTATGGACTTTTTTTGTCAGTTAAAATGGTGGCACTGATTATCAATAACTAGTTTACACACCTTTCCTGTTTTCTTATTCTTGCATGATGCACATCTAATTACATCCCTCAACATACACTAGGGTTCTTGTGGAAAAAAATTGTTTTACACACACAGGTTTTTTCCTCATCGGCATGCTAGGATTTTCATTCCGGTAATGTTGGCAATCTTTGCTACTATTTCAGGCTAAGCTATTTCAAACTGGAACATTTGTTCATCAACTAAACACTAAATATCCAGTTAACCCTGATTATTGGTACAGAACATGCTGTTGTGGGTCAGGTGTTTGTCATAGAACATTGCTGGACAAGAAGGTGAAATGCACATGACCGGGAAGGTTATTCGTGAGGGGGGTATTTTAATCTTCCTTCCTGTTGTATTCATGCAGAAACATGATACGCCTTAGACTCCTTGCACAACATTTGCTCTCGTCAAGAGAGCAGCTTGAAGAAATGAACTACAAGGCCTGATAAGGTTCATGTCCGTTAATTTGAGCTCATGTTTCCTCACTGTGTCCCTACAGGAAAATGATTCCGGTCACAGAATTCCGACAGTTCACGGAACAGCAGCCGGCATTTCGAGTCCTTAAGCCATGGTGGGATGTGTTTGCCGAATATTTGTCTGTGGTCATGCTAATGATCGGTGTGTTTGGGTGCACACTGCAGGTTAGTGCCAGTAATTTTTTTTCGTGCATTCTTCTTTTTAGCATTTGGATGTCATTTGAATGTGACTCCCACTCCTTTCAGTCCAGAATACTTGCTCTGTTTGGGATTCACTGCCTGACTGGCTTGAATGAACGGCAATTAAGACATTCTTTGCAGATTGAGTATAAACAGGTGACGTGGATGCAGACAGAGCAATACAGCCCTCCTCTTGTGCAAGGAGTGGAAAGTAAACGCCTCCTCAACACAGTCTGATCCCTTTAGCTCCATCTGTGCACAGACGGGCCACTGTTGCTTGACGTGTGCTTAATAGGGGAGTGTTGGTTTGCTTACAGGAAGGAGATGCAATTCCAGTAGGCACACACAGATCAGCTCCTCCTTTCCCTGCCCTCTCCTAGGCCCTGCCCTGCTTGTTAAATTGCTTTTTCTCTTGCAGTCTCCCTGTTTTCTCCTCCTCCCGCCTGTCACGAGTCCTCTCTGCTCCTGAATCTGGGTGGGAATATCCATCCTATGCTTATCTTGTGGAGTTCACAGTGAAAGCACTTAGTAATGCTTGTATTATAGCTCATAAGCAGTGCCTAATGAGTTGTACAAGTTTGCCTCAAAATGCTTGGATAGTGATGTCAGGCCGCATTGCCATAATTCATATTTTCCCTACTTTTATAGGATGGTTTCCCTGTTATGAACATTAGAAATAAGCGCACACCCTTTTTGCTAGAAGGCTTTGCCGTTAAAGGATGATTGAGTGGGCCAGGGGTGCAATCATGCAGGTTTTATGATTTTTTTTTTTTTTAGGATGGGCACTCTGATGCTTGGTGAACAGAAACAAGCCATGAATGCAGTGCTTTTGATCTTTGCCCCAAGGGTTTATTGAGCACTCTGTCTGTTCAGGGTGGCTTTTGCTTAATTCCAATACCTTTATTTTTGGAACATGTTTCAGACAGGGCCTCCTACATAAAGCTACAAATGTACCTACCAGACATAAGGACTTCTTACCCAGAGCACAAAAAAACAGTTTTATTTTCTTAATGTATTAAATAGAAGAAAAGTGATTACACTGTCAAAATTCCATAATTTTTTTTTATTCAGAAGCAAACCTGTAGTCGTATATAAGCTATTTTCTTTGGGGAGGTTTGTGCTGAAAGTATTTGGGCATGTTTGTGCCATTTAAGTGAGCCTGTCTCCCTCTGGAGTCTCCAGGAGTCATGAGCATAACCAGTCATTTCCTGTTTGAATCACACTGATGTCAGTACACTAAAAATAGAACTTGACTGTCCCATGTTGTATCCGTTCCAAAATTGTTTTATTACATATGAGCTATCTTTTGCCTTTTTTTTTTTTCTTTCTTTCAGTTTTTCGATGAAAACGACCTTTTATGCTTTACTATTGAATGTTGAATATTTTTCGTATTTTCTATGCAGAAGAAACACAATAGAACTTAAGTGGTTGGAAGACATTATAAAATCCATACATCTTAGTGAAACTCAATTACACTGTCTTCTAATGTTTTAATATTGACATTTTTCCATTTCAGGTAATGCAAGACAAAATCATATGTCTTCCGCAAAGGGTGTATGCTCCAAACCAAACGGTGCCTTCAATGAACCACACAGAGCTCACGAGGGATCCGACTAATTCCACTCTTCCACCTGTCTCCTCAGTGCCTATATCAAACGAGATGAGGGGACTCAAAACCAACCTGGATCTCCAACAATACAGCTTTGTTAACCAACTGTGCTATGAAAAGGCTTTGCACTGGTATGCCAAGTATTTTCCTTACCTGGTGCTCATACATACTATTGTATTCATGGTGTGCAGTAATTTCTGGTTCAAGTTCCCTGGCTCAAGCTCAAAAATTGAGCACTTCATCTCCATATTGGGCAAATGTTTTGATTCTCCGTGGACTACGAGGGCTCTGTCTGAGGTGTCAGGAGAGAGCCCGGAGGACAAAGACCACAAAAAGAACAGTGCAAGTAGATCAAACCTTAATACCTCCACTGTGGAGGGTAATCTGGAGAAAACCCAGTCGCTGAGGTCTATTCCTGAAAGAATTGTAGTGGACAAACCGACAGCGAGTGCACTTGACAAGAAGGAAGGAGAGCAAGCCAAAGCATTGTTTGAGAAGGTAAAAAAGTTCAGACTTCACGTAGAGGAAGGGGATTTGTTGTATCTCATGTATGTTCGACAGACTGTTATCAAAGTCATCAAGTTTGTTCTAATTGTTGCCTACAACAGTCTTCTAGTGTCAAAGGTTAGAATTACAGTTCAATGCGATGCAGATGTGGAGAATATGACTGGCTACAGGAAATTTCTGTGCAATCACACTATGGCTCATCTCTTCTCCAAGCTCTGCTACTGCTATTTGTGTTTTGTAATCGTCTATGGATTAACGTGCCTCTATACATCGTATTGGCTTTTCTACCGTTCACTGAAAGAGTACTCTTTTGAATATGTGCGCCAGGAGACTGGAATTGACGACATCCCAGATGTGAAAAATGATTTTGCCTTTATGTTGCACATGATTGACCAATACGATCCTCTGTATTCCAAAAGGTTTGCAGTGTTTTTATCTGAGGTGAGTGAAAACAAGCTGAAACAACTCAATCTGAACCACGAGTGGACCGTAGAAAAACTTCGGCAAAAGTTACAGACCAATGCCAGTGACAGACTGGAGCTTCAACTCTTTATGCTTGCAGGGCTTCCAGATACAGTCTTTGAGGTCACCGAGCTGCAGTCTCTGAAATTGGAAATCATTAATAATGTCACAATTCCTGCAGCCATTGCTCAATTGGAAGATCTTCAGGAGCTTTCTCTGCATCAGTGCAACCTTAAAATCCACACAGGGGCCCTATCATACCTTAAGGAAAACCTTAAGGTTCTGCGTGTCAAGTTTGATGATAACCGTGAGCTTCCTCTGTGGCTCTACAGTCTTCGGAATTTGGAGGAACTCCATCTAGTTGGATCTCTGAGTCCAGATGCATCAAAGAACATAACCCTGGACTCTTTGCGTGATCTCAAATCCCTCAAAACATTGACACTCAAAAGCAACCTAACAAAGATCCCCCAGTCAGTGGTGGATGTGTCCAGCCATCTGCAGCATCTGTATGTGCACAGCGATGGCACCAAGCTGGTCATGCTAAACAACCTGAAAAAAATGGTGCATCTTATAGAGCTTGAGCTGGTCCACTGTGACCTTGAACGCATTCCGCATGCCGTCTTCAGTCTGACCCACCTGCAGGAGCTGGACCTCAAAGAAAACAACTTGCGCTCTGTTGAGGAGATCATCAGCTTCCAGCACCTCCGAAAACTCACATGCCTAAAGCTGTGGCACAATGCAATCACGCATATCCCTGAGCATATCAAAAAGCTGGGCAGTCTAGAGCGTCTGTATTTCAGCCACAATAAAATTGAGGTATTGCCATCACACCTGTTTCTGTGCAACAAGCTGCGCCATCTTGACCTGTCCCATAATGACATCAGCTTTATTCCTCCAGAAGTGGGGGTTCTCCAAAGTCTTCAGTACTTCTCTGTCAGTTCCAACAAAATTGAGAATCTCCCAGATGAACTCTTCTTTTGCAAGAAGCTGAAGACCCTCAAGCTCGGGAGAAACATGCTTTCTGTGCTCTCACCAAAGATTTCCTACCTAGCTTCACTGACTTATTTGGAGTTAAAGGGCAATCATTTTGAAGTTTTGCCTGCTGAACTTGGCTGCTGTCAGGCCTTGAAACGCAGTGGCTTTTTGGTAGAAGACACCCTGTTTGACACTCTGCCTTCAGAAATCAGGGATAATATGAGAGCCGAGTGATGTTTCTTAGCTTTTGTAAAATTCTTCAAATGTTACAAAAAGGCAGCATTACTAATTCTTTTTAACTGAACTTGTATCCCACTCTCACTCAATATTTTGACGTTTTACTGGTGAGTACCTGCTTTTAAATGCTAAGATATTTGGAAGCGAATATTATCTTACTAAGAAAAAAAAAGGAAATCTTTTTGAAGAAATATTTAGTGTTGATGTAGCTGATCAATGTTTGAAGGAAATGTTACATTAGATCATTTATATTAGCACCTTATCATGTAGAATTCTGTATCATATGAACGATTAGAGATTAGCCTCAGTGTTATTGTGTATTCAAAAGACAAGTCATTGCATGTATTACATTAATAGTGGTGAGGATGTCATTATCCATGTAAAGGTTTTTCAAACAAGTACTGAACCATGCTCGCCAGACAAACTGCAGTATTTTGCCTTTGTAAAGACCAAATGACCTTTGCAGCCTCTTTAATGTTGCAGGGATGGAATCTGGTGAAGGGCTTATCTTGTGTAGTGGTTGTAGGTCACATCCAGATATTTCAAAACTCTTATTTGGAGCCTATTATGTTCAATGAATTGTTTTCCTCGTATTTTACACATAAATAATTTCAGTTAATGAGTGGCTCTAGTAATAAAACCGTCTGGAGTAGCAGGCTACTACATGGGTTCCACCATGCATTGTTTGTGGCATTTGTGTATTATATTTCACATTTTGTTACAATGAAACTGATTTTCGATTAATTTTTCCAAATAAACGTCAGACTAAACAAATTTCACTTTGCGAAGTATTAGCTCACTGAAGGGGAAAAGATGTCATTGTAGGGAGGAATTTCACCTTTGTAATTCTTTTGATATTAACTTTATTAATGAGAGCAACTACCTGTAAATTTACAAGCCTCAGGCTTGTAGCCTAATAGTAACCAAGAGGGTGGCAACTGCCTCATTGGCAGATGTTAGATTATTTGTGGTAAATTATTTTTCTTTAGGTCTGCTAGGATTTGTTTGTTAGTAAATGTTGCCATTTCTGCTACTTTATTTTGCACCAAAACATCCTATAATCTTGTCCACCAGAATTTAGCATGTTTGTAAAGTGTATGTGCAAAACATTTAATTACAATGTACATTATAGTAGTGCTTTAATGAATTACATAATTTACTTTTTGGGTCAGTGAAGCGTTTGAAGGTTTAGGCGCTGAAGGTTAGAGGGGGTTGTGGCACCACAGTAAGTTGTGTTCTCAGGTAATTTGTCTCGTCCTTTTCATTTCGCATCACTGTTGTCGAGTTTTACTAATGTTCTTAGCAAGCTGAAGGGATTCCTGTCAAAATATACCTCTGAAATATGCTGAGTGCTACTACCAATGCTAATAAACAAGCTATTACTTAACGACTTTTGTATAGTTTTGCTAATGAGCGTTTAATATCTGGATTGATAGAAGCATTTGTTGTACAATCTTTTTCTACAGAGATTTATGTTTACTGTCACTACTCACTAAGCTTTTTTTTTTTTTTTTTTAAATATATGTATATATATATATATATATATATATATATATATATATATATATATATATATATATATATATATATATATATATATATATATATATATATATATATAATCTTCCGCTACCTCTCTGCAGCCCACATTCTGGCTATTCAGCTATATCCAAATATAGTTTCTTTGTTTTAGTTAACATATGCCTAGATTATTTTCATTAAAATAGACATTATGTACAACGATTTTGTTTGTTTAAAAAGTGTGCCTATTGAAAAGGGAGCATTCAACTTGGACTCCCTTAATTGCCATTAATTGCCTTTGCACTGTTATGCTGTAAGATTTTTTTTACTTAAGTGCTTGCTGTAGTTTAAATGCATTTTTTTCTGTGCAGAAAAAGATTTGGTTAACTCACAAAAAAATAAACATACAGAAGAATATTCTGTGCATGCAGTTTCTTTCTTTTTGCTTTCTGTTTTGTTGAAGTGAATAAAAAATGATGTCTTACTGACTACACGGTGGCCCTACTAAAACATGGGGTTGCCAATGAATCAGCTGATATAATGTTTTGCCAATATCATTGGTGAGAATATTATTTACAAAATGTTTAATGATTATTGGTGATTTATTATGTTTAAAATATTCTATATAAAAACCATCATGATTAATGCTTTTTAAATGATCAAACACGCAGTAAAGAGCAATGCTAAGTGTAATTAACCTTAATAAATTTTGATGTTTTGGATGAAACTTAATTTGTTTGTTACAATTTGATAAAACTCTTGGTAAACCTTTCAAATGGCTGTAAGTGCAAACACCAGATTAATTGGTGGTTTTTTTTTTTTTTTGAGGGAGAGGTTGTTGCTTAAACAGGCATTCATGTTTTTTATTGTGATGGCTATTATATTACGAATATGCAAGAATGAAAAATATAGTTCAGAAAATATCGTATCAATTGTAACATTATTGCTGTTATTATCTGCATGTTTTTCTGATAAAACATTGGAAGAAACAGAAAGGTCACATTAAGTGCTGTCTTTGCTAATAGCAAGCCGTTCAAGTTGTTTCTCTAAAAAAATCTGCAAAATCATCAATAAACTACTCATGACCGTAACTATTATTTTTTTCTCATAAGGTCACGGGAACTCATCTTCTCCATTTAATATCTAGCAGTCCCTGCTCCATACAGAAAACAGAGCTCAAGCTTTAGAGATTCAGTTGACAATTGTCGAAGAATTGTCAGAGAAAATACACAAATGTGCAGCACAATGTAGGAGTTTTTTCCGAAGTGTAGCTATGGACTGCCTTAGGGCTAATGTTTAAACGACTTAAAGCTACATCTAAAAAGGTACATATGTACAAAACTTTTTATTCATGAGGGAAGCATTCGACCTCTGCCATCAAAATTTGACCTTGTTTTGCCCTTCACCCTGTTTGTATCAGCTTCAGAATTTATTCAGTTCAATTGCTTCCATAGAAATCATACAACCATTCAACCACTACTTGATTTACCAATTCAAAAGTACATTAATGAGACAATATTGGCTGTGTCTTTTTGGAAGGTGACTAGATTTTCACTACAAAATTACAGATGATGTTCTACACAGGTCTGTATTGGTGATACTCTCCTTTAATCCATTTTATGTTTCTCGACCTCACCTTCCATGGACACTCAATATGCTGTGGCTGTGAGTGCGTTAGCCAAGTCACATGATTTTTTACATGTGATGTCCTGCTTTTAGACAGAGAAGACTGACAGTATCAGATGCTGAAGCTAATTTTGTGCTGAGAATTACTTCAGATTTTTGCACAGCTACTGTTAAGCATGATTGGTAATGTACAGTGCTGTGTTGTGGTTAGTCAGGTCAGCATTTCCTCTTTCGTGTTGTGTCAGCTCGGATAGAATTGCTGAGCATTTTATTTGCTGCATATAAATCACTGACTTAATTAATTCTATTGGTTATTTCATTATATACTTTATGTAATACAATCAATAATATTTAGTTCATATATAAATAATGAAGAGACTGATGTTTTGATTGAGCACAAAAAAAAGCTACAACACTGAGAAGCAAAATCAGAGTTTGTGTTTAAATGCATGTAATGTTTAATGTGATTTGGCACCAAGGTGGCAGTATAATGCAATAAATTTAGCAGAGCGTACTAGACACTGGTTTCCCGTTTCTTTTTTCCACCAAATGGTATAATTTTCCTTTATAGTTCCTTAAGGCTATAGTGCATTGTATTGTTTTTTTTTTACAAATGGGAAAGTAGGAATTCAGCTGTACTGTTAAATAGGAAATTTCACATGCAAAGGTTATACTCTAATTCACATACGTCTTCAATCATCCTGAAGTACAGACAAAAATCCACTTTATAAGATTATAAAATATTCTTTAATAGCTTGCAATAGCATTGTTTTTACCAAAGAGGGCAACATTTCTCAACAAAACCTTTTAATCTGTGTCTTAAAACTGGATCTTCCTCATCACTGTAATATTAATGAATTTTATGTTGAGATGATGCATTTTCTCATATGAAGAGAATGAGCTTTGGTTTTTGTATGCCTGGCACTATAACAAAAAATATATGGTGTTCAGTTATGCATGCGTGAGAAAAGCTCTTGTACTTACCTGTCATGAGCTCAAAAGCTAGATTAAATTTAAGTGAAATTATCATTGCTGATATTTATAACAGTTAATTTTTGTTGTGGCTGTGTGGTGGCTGGCATTAAGAAGTGTTTATTTTATTTATGGTTATTTAAGTTATTGTGACTGTGCTACAAAAACTCAGACTTTATTCTTATAGTATTGGGGGGCCAAGTCCCAAAGCCTTATACCTCTCTATTTTCTGGCCAAGGTATCTGACAGCTTGTAGTACCATTGAAGAAATTTGGCAGACTAATTAAAAATGATCTAAAAGATATTCTGAACAAATATGGGCCAATAATGGGCCAAAAAGCTGACAACACTTTAGCACCAAATTTAGGTGTGAATTTTAGGTCAAGTTTTCCAAAAATGTAAAAGACAGGAATCATTGGGTCCCTTTGATGACTTTCCACCATCTTCATTTTTGTTAACATCTATTTTTTTTGCTACTTCTCCTTAATATTTTGTCCAATTATCACCAAATTTGGCACAAGTCATCTTTAGGGTAAAGTTATAAAAATACTTTTGAATACTTCAAATGGTCGATGAATCTCAAATTAAAAGCCACCGAATAACATGTGAAGCTATTTGTCAGCAAGACTTTGCACACTGACACAAAACTTTGACCATGACTTGAGGACATGTAACAAACATCTTGCAAAACAACACCTAATGTTCAAGTTACAAGGCTAGAAATACTAATATTTCATGTCCGTCATTTTTTGCAACTTCTCCAAATTTATTAAAATCTTCACAGAATTTGCATCACATCATCTTGACATTCTGCTACCCATTTGTTCACCTAGATCTTTCCCATTACAATCAGAGAATGTTACCACTAGGCCAAAGGTAAAATCATACATAACTGCAGTGAAAATCCAAATCACTTTTAAATCCCTCTTTTCCTAAAGTTATGGCTCTGCTCCTGTGATTAATTACACAACAGCAGTGAGTCTGGAAATGTGCAGTTAACAGAGTCAGGCTGTGTGGTATTATGTTGAATAAAAAGTTAAAGATGTGAAAGATCTGAATCCTATAGAAAATGTGTGTACTAAATGGAGAATGCATGCCTGAGCAAGGGGTAAGATAAACTTAACTGTGGCTTTCCTGTTCTGTGTGGAAGAATGTGCAAAAGTCTAGCAAAGTATTGTAGGAAGCTTGTGCCAATCATTTGAATCAAGTTCAAGCAGTTAAAAAAGACAATGCCATCTTATAATAAAGTCAACATAAGTTCAGATCTGATCCAGTAAATAATATCCCTTCTTTATTCTTTTTAATTGCTTTCTTATAGAAATCAAATAGATAAAATAATAATTACCTTAATACAATGAATATACAGTGCATATAGTTGTAAAAACTGAGCTTATTCGCCTTTCACTATAATCCAGTGCATGATTCTAAACGCACATAATGGTTCACTTAGCACAGAATAAGCATTTGCACTGGTCATCCCATTCCCATGACCCAAACCAAGCTGAAAATATGTGGACTAGAGAAGAATCCAAAAGCAAGACCAGGGATTCTGAAAGATCTGGAAAGAATTATTACATATTGAAAATGGATTTCACATGTCTTCTCTGACATGATCACTATTCAAAAGCAAAACAATAATACAAATTGACAAAGAAATGCATGAAGTGCCAGTAAGTATGACCCAAGGAAAATTCCTTTGTGTATATATATTTTTAATTAACAGGAAGTTTAGATTTCTTTCATGTCTTCAGTTTCAAGTCATGTTGATAACAGTGAAGTTATGAAATGTAACACTTTTTCATAACATTCTCAGTTCTGTGCATCTAGTTAGGGGAAAGGTGAATGCAGTGTTATTTAAGGTGCACAAGGGGATTGCAAGAACCACCAGCGTTTATGGAAAGTTACATTTGTTTTTATGCTTTTGTGCCTTAGGGAACACAAATGTACTTGTGTAGTTCCTGTTTTTCTGATAGTACAATGCCTGAATATTGCATGCTGTTGCAGTGTTCTTATCATGCTGCCAATGCATACCTCCTGTGCCTTCCTTTACTAATGAAAGGGTACAGACTGTTTCCCCATACTGAGAGAGTTCGTGTCTTTGCATGTGGCTGTGTAGTTGAAGCAAAGGGTTTCAGTCGATATGCTAGTCACTGATTCAGCACTTAAGAGCTGAAAAACTGCCATCCTTTTCAAGCATGACCAATGAACCTAGGGATTTCATGTCATTCAGTCTGATGTGAGGTCTTTAACTTTGAGATGGGCAGAGAAACACTACAGCCTGATGCTCATGTGATAGTAAAAACATGTGGGGAACAACAGTTATGCTGCACAAAAATAAAATGGTGAAAACACAAGGATAAGCCTATCAGTTGTATTCACACACTCTTAAACTCAAAGAATGCTTATATATACTGTATAAAAAGTTTTCTTTCTGCTGTTTGCCTACAGCTTCTAGTTGTTAATGTTTTCCTGTCTTCATAAAGCTTATAATTGATGAAATGTCCAACTTTGTCAATAATCATCATGCATTAACTGCTTTTTAAAGACTAGGTAATCATAGCCACATTTATCAACTCAAACAACTGTGACTCTGTATTATAGGTAGAATTCATTAATTTTTAATAATAAATCTGCATTTAGTTTAGTTGTAGGAAAATGTAAGCTCTTGTATCAGGCAGCAGTGTTTATATGATGAACACAAACAAACCAAGTCAATGTACACATCATAGATATCCTATGTTGCCATTTAAAACACACACACACAGACATATATACATAGATCCAATTTTCCCAACAAGTTCAAACCACCGCTAGTTCATTTGTATTCCATCTAGTTAGAACTGGCTCAAACCTGCCTTTTCTAACAGCATAAATTGAGATGCCTCTCTGTGTGCTTAGAGTTTGCCAGCACAGCAGATTTACAGCTGGAATGTGTGATTCACATTGTCAGTATGTGTTCTGCTCAGACCCTCAGACAATGAGCTTAAGATCCTAGTTTTTTTTGTCCTTCGTTCTTTGTGTTCTCAAGTTCCCAAGCAACTGGTCACATAAAGCGCAAAAAAGCTAAAAAATAAAATATGTAAACTACAAAAAAGTGCATACTTCATGATCAAATGTAATTTTTTAAAATAATTTTGCATGTGTCTTTGTCCAAGTTTACTTACAAGAGTTAGTGCTGAACACAAGGTTAATGTTACTGCATCATTAAAGAGTGTATCATGTGTCAGTATGCAAATGCTTTATCGCCGTTCGAATCTCGCGCCTTAGGTATATCGCGGAATTGCATTTGCCATATAACTAATTTTTTTTGCTGATTTTCCCGGCCTCTCTTGGATCACACAATAGACTTATACTTAACTTCTTATTTCTTATTAAGAAAAATATAATTACTGTATTTTTGCAAATGTTTTCCGTGTGTATTAAAAGTGTATGGGAGGATGATTTATCATATGTGTAGATAGATACAGAAAGTATTCAGACCCCCTTCAATTTTTGAAATTTTATGTATCCTGATACTACAATCGGTCAAATAGATTTTTTTTCCTCATTAAATTACACTCTGTACCCCATAAGGACAAAGTGAAAAAAAAATTCTAAAAATGTGTGTTTTTTAATAATAATAATAATAATAATAATAATAATAATAATAAAAACAACTGAAATTTCACATGCTTAAGTATTCAGACCCATTACTCAGTACTTTGTTAAAACCGTTTGGCAACAATTACAGCCTCGAGTCATTTTGAATATAATATGTTTTATATACGTATAATAAGTTTTGCAAACCTGGATTGGGGTATTTTCTGCCATTTTTCATTGCAAATCCTGGTGGCAAAAGTACACACATCCTTCACTTATGTAGAAGATCAGATACTCATGTTTTAAAAGACTCAGGTAAAAGTTAAAGTACTGACTATACTTTTTTACTCATGTTAAAGTAAAGAGTTTTGGGCTCCAACATGTACTTAAGTAAAAAGTAGCTATTACTACTACCTGTTTTAGTGTCACGCTGGTAACTGGACGTCACGTCATATTAATATTATGGCTGGCAACTTAATCACACATTTCAATCTGTTTTAAATGTACCATATATTAATACTTTGGTTTTAATACTCTAAGCAACATGGACATGGAGAAATATCGCTTTATGCAAATGTATGTTTATTATTAGTGAAACCAAATTCAACATAGAGCATGAAGACAAAATATTTTTGTAAATGTTTTAAAGTAATTATGGTGTTTTAAATTACGTAAATCATTAGGCCACCAAAGGGAACTTTTGTTATGTTTCCACACGGATGGTTAACGAGGTGATACCGGAGAAACTGTACCTACTTAAACTTTCATATGGATTATAAAATTAGAGAATATTTGTTTTCGATGTGAAATGGTTTAAGACATTTAGATTTTTTTATACATATATTTATTATGTCCTTGAGACAAGAGTAAATTGAGATTCAGGTTGATTTATTTATGTTTGTGTGAAGGGAGATAACAGAGACGACAGAAAGTGCCCCCTGTCAGTTTTCTTTATTTTACAAAAGCGCAGCATTTTGTTGTTGTTATGAGTGTATACAAAAAAAGAAGAATGATGCATTTCTCTTACCTGTACGATCAAAAAAGACAGTAATTTAAGTTTGTTTCGGCGTTATGAGGAAAAATGCCACAAAACGTGCTGGCACGTTTGTTGACCCAAAAAATAAATAGTGAAGTAAAGTACTTCTTCTTCTTCTTTAGGCTTCTCCCATTAGGGGTCGCCACAGCGGATCATCCGTCTCAATACCCCCCCTGTCTTCTACATCTACCTCTTTTAAACCAACTTCCTGCATGTCTTCCCTCACCACATCCATAAACCTCCTCCTTGGTCTTCCTCTTTTTCTCCTTCCTGGTGGCTCCATCCTGAGCATTCTTCTACCGATATACCCCATGTCCCTTCTTTGCACATGTACAAACCAACTCAATCGTGCCTCCCTCACCTTGTCTTCAAAACGTCCTACATGCGCTGTCCCTCTAATTAACTTATTTCTAATACTGTACATCCTCGTCACTCCCAACAAAAACCTCAACATCTTCAGCTCTGCTACCCCCAGCTCCACCTCCTGTCTTTTACTCAATGCCACTGTCTCTAAGCCATATAACATAGCAGGTCTTAACACAGTCCAATTAACTTTCCCTTTCACTCTTGCAGATACCTTTCTATCATTAATCACTCCTGTCCCTCTTCTCCACCCACTCCACCCTGCCTGCACTCTTTTCTTCACTTCTCTAACACACTCTCCATTACTTTGCACTGTTGACCCCAGGTACCTAAACTACTCCACCTTCACCACCTCTTCTCCCTGCAACCGCACCATTCCACTGCCCTCCCTCTCATTTACACACATGTTCACTATCTTACTCCTACTGACATTCCCCTTCTCTCCAGCACGTACCTCCAGTTCTTCTCAACCTGCTCCCTACTCACCACAAATCACAATATCATTTGAAAACATCATTGTCCACGGAGACTCCTTTCTGACCTCATCCATCAACCTGTCCATCACCACTGCAAACAGGAAAGGGCTCAAAGCCGATCCATGATGCAGTCCAACCTCCACCTTGAACCAGTTTGTCCTTCCTACTGCACACCTCACTGCTGTCACACTGTCCTCATACATGTCTTGTACCACGCTCACATACTTCTCTGACACACCTGACTTCCTCATACAATACCACAACTCCTCTCTTGGCACCCTGTTGTACGCTTTCTTTAAATCCACAAACACACAATGCAACAACTTCTGACCTTCTCTATACTTCTCCATCAACATTCTCAAAGCAAATAATGCATCTGTGGTGCTCTTCCTTGGCATGAAACCATACTGTTGCTCACAGATGGTCACCTTTTCTCTCAGCCTGGCTTCCACTACTCTTTCCCATAACTTCATGGTGTGACTGATCAACTTATTCCCCTGCAGGTCTGCACATCTTCCTTATTCTTAAAGATCAGTAGCAGCACACTCCTTCTCCATTCTTCAGGCATCCTCTCACCTTTCAAAATTTTGTTAAACAACCTTGTTAAAAAATGCCATCTTTCCTAAACATCCCCATGCTTCTACCGGTATGTCATCTGGTCCAACCAACTTTCCAATCTTCATCCTCTTAATCGCTGCTCTCACTTCCTCCTTACTAATCCAATCCACTTCCTGCTTCACCAACCCCACACCATTCAACCATTCTCTCTCTCTCTCTCTCTCTCTCTCTCTCTCTCTCTCTCTCTCTCTCTCTCTCTCTCTTTCTCTCTCTCTCTCTCTCTCTCTCTCTCTCTCTCTCTCTCTCTCATTTTCCTCATTCATCATCTGCTCAAAATACTCCCTCCATCTTCTCAACACACTCTCCTCACTAGTCAACACATTTCCATCTCCATCCTTTATTGCTCTAACTTGCAGCACATCCTTCCCAGCTTGGTCCCTCTGCCTGGCCAATCGGTATAAATCCTTTTGTGTCCATCAGCTCATACACCTTCTAAAATGCCTTTTTCTTGGCTTTAGCCACATCCCTCTTTAACTGTGGCCACATCTCATTGTACTCCTGCCTACTTTTCTCATCACTTTGTTGATCCCAATTCTGTTTTGCCAACCTCTTTCTTCTTATGCTCTCCTGCACTTCCTCATTCAACCACCACAACTCTTTGTCTTCCTTTCTATTTCCAGATGTCACACCAAGTACCTTCCTAACTGTCTCCATTATTACTTCTGCAGTAACTGACCTCTCCCCTGAATCTCACACTACAGTCTTCCTCCTTCAGTTTCCACCATCTTATTCTTCTTTCAGTCCTCACTTTCCTCTAATTCTTCTTTACCTCCAAAACCATCCTATAGACCAACATCCGATGCTATCTGAATACACTGTCCCCTGCCAACACCTTACAGTCTCCAATCTCCTTCAGGTTGCTTCCCCTACATAGAACATAGTCCACCTGTGTGCACCTTCCTTTACTTTTATATGTCACCCTATGTTCCTCCTCCTTTTTAAAATAAGAATTTACCACTGCCATTTCCATCCTTTTAGCAAAATCTACCACCATCTGCCCTTCCACATTCCTCTTCTTAAGACCATACCTACCCATCACCTCCTTATTACCTCTGTTGCCTTCACCTACATGCCCATTAAAGTCTGCCCCAATCACCCATCATTCATTCCTAGGTTCACCTTCTTCCACTTCAACTCACTCTAGAATTTTTTCTTCTCCATCTCACAACCCACTTGTGGAGCATAGGCACCGATGACATTTATCATCACCCCTTCAAATTCCAGCTTCACGTTCATCACCCTATCAGAAACTCTCTTCACCTCCACTACACTCTTACTAAACTCAGAACAGTTCCCCCCCCTCCAATGTTCCTAGCCTTACTCCCTTTCCACTTGGTCTCCTGAACACACATGTCTACCTTTCTCCTCTCCATTATATTAGCTACCTCTATCTCTTTACCAGTCATAGTACCAACATTTAAAGTACCAACCCTAACCTCCACTCTCCTCCATTTCTCCTGTTCCTGCTGTCTCTGTAGACGTCTTCTATCTCTCTTTCTTCTCCTTTGGCCAACAGTAGCCCAATTTCCACTGGTACCCTGTTGGCTAACAATACCTGTGGCGATAGTTGGTAACCCGGGCCTCGACCGATCCGGTATGAATTTCTGATTCGTGATCTGCGTAATTAATATGGCACATGTTTTACACTGAACGCCCTTCCTAACGCAACCCTCCCCATTTATCCAGGCTTAACAGTGGCACTAAGAGTCCACTGGCTTGTGCAACCCTAATGGCTGGGTTGTGAAGTAAAGTACTGATTACTGAAAGCATTTCACTGCATGTTGTACTCTGTGACAAATAAAATTGGATTTGATTTGATTTGATACCAGTAAAAATCTACTTAAGTACAGTAACAGCCACTTTTAGGTCTCTTCAGAGATGTTCAATAGGGTCAGGGCTCAGGCTGGGCTATTTTAGGACATTCACAAAGTGAGGTAACCCTTCAGCCCAGACTGAGGTCCTTCCTAAACATCAAATCAAATCAATTTTGATGAGGCTGCCAGCATTATGCTTCACTTTTGGGATGGTTTTGGGCAGGTGATGAGCGGTGCCTGATTGAACATAATGTTTAGATATAACTTTTAGAATAGAGGCCAAACAGTTTAATCTTGGTTTCATCAGACCAGAGAATCTTCTTCCACACAGTCTGAATATAATAGGTCTAATAGGTGCCTATTGGCAAACTCCAAGTGGACTTCCATGTTTTTTTCCATGACTTCCAACAATTCAATGTATTTTTTGCACTGAGAAAACACTTTTGTCTAGCCACTTTGCCATAAAGCCCAGTTTGGTAGAGGGCTGCAGTGATGGTTGTTCTTCTGTAACCTTGTTCCATCTCCACGCAGAATCTCCGGAGCTCAGTCAGAGCGACCATCAGGTGCTTGGTCACCTCTCTTACTAAGGCCTTTCTTCCCCAGTTGCTTAGTTTGGCCAGGTGACCAGCTCTTGGAAGAATCCTGGTTGTGCCAAACTACCATTTAAGAATAATGGAGGCCATTGTTTACTTGGAAATCTTCAGTGCAGCAGCAATTTTCTTTTTTGTGGAGCCTTCCCCAGATCTGTGCCTTGCAACAATCCTGTCTCTGGGCTTTGAGGTTTCTTTGACCTCATGGCTTGTTTTTGCTCTGATATAAATTTACAGCTGTGACCCCTTTAGTGTGTGCCTTTTTTTAAATCCTGTTTATTCAACAAACTTTTCCCACAGGTAGACTTCAGTCAAGGTGTAGAAACATTTCCGATATTGCTGTGATACTGTAGTGCTGTCCCTCTTATCATATTTTTGTAAACATTTTAAACTGGCAGAGAAACTTTCCAAACTAAGTTACTAGAAGACTACTCTAGCTCTTATAAAGGTGCTATCTGCCCTTTCTACATATAATACACAAGCTCAAATTTACCTCCTGTTAACTACTACTTTGCTATAGTTTTGTTGTGATTGACACAGAACAAAGAGTATGCCATCCTTCTCACCCATGTAGCTCTGTAGCATTATCAGAATTTGAATTCTCTAGAGTATAAACTCTTTTTAACCCTAACCCTAATCCACTAACCTTAACCCTGCTCCATTCAAAAGTCTGATTAAAGGCTTGATTTTTGTCAGGGTCTTGGCGAAGCTGTAGTTCATCCAGGTAACACAACATTTATGGGACACCTATCGCAATGGAAGGAATATCCATGGCAAGGCACCTTACCCATACACATTCATAAACTCAATCAATCATTTACATATATAAACTATTTAGAATAGCCAATTCACCATTTGGCATATAGGTGGCACATTTTGTGGCAGATAACCAAAAAAAAACCCTTTGGAAACACACATGGACTTTGTGAAAACATGTAGAGAAATTTTGGAACTATAAGTTTATCAGAGCTGCAAACTTACCCAACACAAATTTAAATGTACCTGTACAGCTGGTCTCTTACTAATATCTTCCTTACATGCATACTTTTAGTACATTGCATCTTCTTCGCATAGTTAAGATTGTACATTTTTTAAATTATGGGTATATTTGTACTATGGAGTTTTTAAGGATTTTTGTTTATATTAAAAATGTTTTTATAGCTTATTAATACTTTGCCAGAACATTCTCCTGGACTTGTTTTGATAGCTCTTTCTCCATGATGGATTGTTTAGGTTTGTTCTGAACAAACCATTGATTAATGAGTGACCACTGTACAACATTGGTCTTACTGACAAACCACTGATCATTTGCATCATCCACCAATGCTGAATTACTATACTAATGATGTTCATACTATTTGTTTATTTTACACTCTTTAAGTAATATAAGTGCATAATAACTATACACTATAAGATAAAGTATATTTTAATCCATAAACATTTCATTCAAATACAGTATATGTCCTGACTACTTTCTATACATAAAAGTTGGTTGGACTTTTTTGTAGATACTGAAATAAGTAGATTGGGTTAGTATTATCAAAGACTTCATTCCAGCCACCCTTCCATCAATTTCCTACACGGGGTCACAAAGGAGCCTGTCACATTCTCCAGAAAGCAAGGAGTAGATACACCCTGGACTGGGTACCAATCTATCCCACATACTGAGTACACTACGTAGCCTATTGGAGAAGGTGAGTTAAGGTGCCTGAAATTAATGTTCAAACTCGTCACGTGTTCTGGAGGTGGAATTTGAGCTCCCAAGCCCAAAGGTGCAAAGCAAACGTGGTAAATATTAAGATCGTGCCTCTCCCAATAAAAACTTATTCTGAAGAAAAAAAACTCTGACGGACGTCTAAACTCATACTAATGACCATCAAGGTAAATGTATATATATATATATATATATATATATATATATATATATATATATATATATATATATATATATATATATATATAATAGTAATCAACAAAACAATTAAAGGGTCAAATGTACTACTTGAGCTACCCCTCCCAAAATGATCAATAATTTGTAGTTTTTGGTTTCTTTTTTTTTCCTTTTCTTTATTCGTTTTCACCCGCTTTTTTGATCAGATGTTTCATTGTTTTATTGACACGATGCTGAATATAGGGTACTGTGCTCGCGCGCCTGCTGAAAGCGCGTCAAAGGCGCTTCTTATGGACAGGGCACGTGCTTTAATACCCTGCACTCCTTTGTGAGTAAGCGTGTAATGTATTAGTTCAACTTTACATTTTAATCGATATGTGTAATTGTGTCCATACGCGGAAAAAAAAAAAAAAAAAGAATGGTATTCATTATACATTTAAAGGTAAGAGTTTCTAATATAATAAACAACAAGGAATAAATCCAATGCTTATTGCCTTGTCGTTGCTTTTGTAAAATAATTAGGTATTTCGCGAAAACATGCTCATTACAGTGCGTTCATAATAATAATAATAATAATAATAATAATAATAATAATAATAATAATAATAGTGCATCAAATAGTGTAGCGTTTGGGGTATCAGATTCCGTTATTTGACACTGAATATAAAATATATACAGTGAGGAAAATAAGTATTTGAACACCCTGCTATTTTGCAAGTTCTCCCACTTAGAAATCATGGAGGGGTCTGAAATTGTCATCGGAGGTGCATGTCCACTGTGAGAGACATAATCTAAAAAAAAAAAATCCAGAAATCACAATATATGATTTTTAAACTATTTATTTGTATGATACAGCTGCAAATAAGTATTTGAACACCTGTCTATCAGCTAGAATTCTGACCCTCAAAGACCTGTTAGTCTGCCTTTAAAATGTCCACCTCCACTACATTTATTATCCTAAATTAAATGCACCTGTTTGAGGTCGTTAGCTGCATAAAGACACCAGCTCACCCCATACAATCAGTAAGAATCCAACTACTAACATGGCCAAGACCAAAGAGCTGTCCAAAGACACTAGAGACAAAATTGTACACCTCCACAAGGCTGGAAAGGGCTACGGGGAAATTGCCAAGCAGCTTGGTTAAAAAAGGTCCACTGTTGGAGCAATCATTAGAAAATGGAAGAAGCTAAACATGACTGTCAATCTCCCTCGGACTGGGGCTCCATGCAAGATCTCACCTCGTGGGGTCTCAATGATCCTAAGGAAGGTGAGAAATCAGCCCAGAACTACACGGGAGGAGCTGGTCAATGACCTGAAAAGAGCTGGGACCACCGTTTCCAAGGTTACTCTTGGCAATACACTAAGACGTCATGGTTTGAAATCATGCATGGCACGGAAGGTTCCCCTGCTTAAACCAGCACATGTCCAGGCACGTCTAAAGTTTGCCAATGACCATTTGGATGATCCAGAGGAGTCATGGAAGAAAGTCATGTGGTCAGATGAGACCAAAATAGAACTTTTGGGTCATAATTCCACTAAACGTGTTTGGAGGAAGAAGAATGATGAGTACCATCCCAAGAACACCATCCCTACTGTAAAGCATGGGGGTGGTAGCATCATGCTTTGGGGGTGTTTTTCTGCACATGGGACAGGGCGACTGCACTGTATTCAGGAGAGGATGAGCAGGGCCATGTATTGCGAGATTTTGGGGAACAACCTCCTTCCCTCAGTTAGAGCATTAAAGATGGGTCGAGGCTGGGTCTTCCAACATGACTATGACCTGAAGCACACAGCCAGGATAACCAAGGAGTGGCTCTGTAAGAAGCATATCAAGGTTCTGGCATGGCCTAGCCAGTCTCCAGACCTAAACCCAATAGAGAATCTTTGGAGGGAGCTCAAACTCCGTGTTTCTCAGCGACAGGTCAGAAACCTGACTGATCTAGAGAAGATCTGTGTGGAGGAGTGGGCCAAAATCCCTCCTGCAGTGTGTGCAAACCTGGTGAAAAACTACAGGAAACGTTTGACCTCTGTAATTGCAAACAAAGGCTACTGTACCAAATATTAACCTTGACTTTCTCAGGTGTTCAAATACTTATTTGCAGCTGTATCATACAAATAAATAGTTAAAAAATCATACATTGTGATTTCTGGATTTTTTTTTTTAGATTATGTCTCTCACAGTGGACATGCACCTATGATGACAATTTCAGACCCCTCCATGATTTCTAAGTGGGAGAACTTGCAAAATAGCAGGGTGTTCAAATACTTATTTTCCTCACTGTATATATATATATTGCATCATGGATAGTATTAAATAAAAGGCTTAAAGTATGCAATATAGCTTTGCACCGGGGCTGCGTTCCAAATAACGTCTTACTCCCTACGCAGGCACACTCCCTAGTGCATGAAATAAAGGATTCCGAAGCCCTACTTAGCACACTCGGTGTCTAATACAATGCCGTTTGCCCTTCATCCCGGATTTTGTAAACTTAAGCACCTCCCCTGACCGACTTCCTGTTTCTAAGCATAAATTGTTTTAATTTAATTATTATTTTTATTTACAGGCTGCGCTTTTTTTCTCTCGATATGTTCGTGCTGCGTGAACGTTTGGACGATTTTAGGTTGTTGAAACCGCCCATACTGGATTGAAAGTTATTTTTTTTTCTCGCGTTTGGTGAAGGCTGGATGAAGGAGAAGCGGAGGCGGCTGTAAACTGGTGCAGACTGGTTAGTACTGACTCCTGCATGTAGGAGAAAGCAGAGGACGGGACAAGGTGTTCATGCGCATCATGTGAATGGTCCTATTGTCTTTTCTTTTATTAGGGAGGAAAACATCCATCTATTTTCCAGTCGTTTTTCCCCTCCACCCTAATAATGAGGACACGAAAGGACATCAGTGTGCGTGGTGTTGCGCAGTCTTGTCACTACGCCAAGATGAAAGGGAGATAGTGGATGGTGGATCTTAAGCAGACTATGCTTTAGGATGCAGTAAGTATGCAGTCATGTTTGTTAGATATCATCAACCGGTTTTTCGTTGAATTTTGTTCATTTTTTATTCCTGTGGAATTCTGTGAATTGTGAAGCTCTTTGAGTTATGTTTAACACCTGCATGCATGCCTACCAATACTTGGGTCCTATAGAGGCAGAGGTTGTCAGACAGGTTGGGTTATTACAATGAACGAAAAATGTGAAATATTTAAATGTGAAAATTTAGGTAGTCCATCTATAACAGATTTAATGCTGAATATAGAAATAAATCAACACAAGTCACATTTCTTTCCAGTAGCTGCACCTGCATTTAAAAGTTTTTAGATGGACCCTATTGGATATTTAATATGCTCTCTACATCTCAGCAATCTGCAAGGTCCATCTCAGCAACTGCCAAAACCCAGGGTGGCTTTAGACTGTTCACCATTTTAGTGATCTGTTGAATAAATGCAATTTTTCATGTGATTGCCCATTAGAATTTTCTTTCCAGTCTCTTGTATTCCAGGTTTTATGTCAACAAAAAACACATTGACATGTACAGACTAGTTGAATCATCTGGAAAACAAAAAACTCTCCTCACACATCATCGTCTGAGTGCTTGCTCTTTACTGGCCTGCTTGAGGTGTTCCCTACAATCATTAATCGCCTCGCGTCTACCAGAACCTGCTGTGATTGGTTACCGTTAGTCACTTTAAGCGGCGGTGAAAGACTCAGAAATTCAGTGTATCTGGTGAAAAACGGTGGCCTAGTTAAGAGAGAGAGAAGCAAGGGGTAAAGTGTTTTGACGTCTGCAGGCTTGCATGTGGTTACCAACATCATTGAAGTGAACACCATGAAGCGGTTAAAGCGATTACATAACACTGTCACAGATGAGGAGATTTCCTGTGTTGATCTTCAGTTCTCTCTGTAAGCTCAGCACACCTGAAGTGGTAAGTTTAGATTCATTTATAGATTGTCAGCTGCAGCCTAGATCTCTATATGCTGTCATGTATTATTTTCAGAGAAGGTGATCTCATAGTTCTGTTCAAGGTTTGAGAGCTCTAGAAAAGTAGTAAAATTGACAAACTGTTGCAGTGATTACTAAAATATCTGGAAGGTTATTGTAAAATGTGACTTGAAATCATTGGAAATTATTGCATAGAGAAAATATAAATATTATATAATATTTAGCATGACATGTGGCATATATACAGATAGGGCTGCATGAAAAGTGCATTCAAAGTGATGTGTGTGTGTGTGTGTGTAATTTTTATATATATATATATAATTACACACACACACACACACACACACACACACACGTCACTTTGAATGCACTTTTCATGCAGCCCTATCTGTATATTTCACACACATATATATATATATATATAATACATCAGCTCTTACATCAGCTCTTCTGAGTACTGTGATTTATTCTTCCAACTTTTGCCCCAGTAACTACTTAGTCAAATGATTTATAACAATATTAAACATTCTTTTTAATCTGCACAATAAATGTTTTGTCAATCTTTATTTCTCGATGAACACTTTGATAAATCACACAGCAAAATGCCCCTCTGATGCTGCCAATCAGAAACAACTGACAGACATGTGATTAATATATATATATATATATATATATATATATATATATATATATATATATATATATATATATATATATATATATATATATATATATATATATATAGTGTGAAAGATACTATATATATATATATATATATATATATATATATATATATATATATATATATATATATATAGTATCTTTCACACTATATATATATATATATATATATATATATATATATATATATATATATATATATATATATATATATATATATATATTAATCACATGTCTGTCAGTTGTTTCTGATTGGCAGCATCAGAGGGGCATTTTGCTGTGTGATTTATCAAAGTGTTCATCGAGAAATAAAGATTGACAAAACATTTATTGTGCAGATTAAAAAGAATGTTTAATATTGTTATAAATCATTTGACTAAGTAGTTACTGGGGCAAAAGTTGGAAGAATAAATCACAGTACTCAGAAGAGCTGATGTATCGCATCTCGGTGAGAGGCAAGAAAGAAATATTGGGAGAAACATTGCTTCTATACAAACTGGGGGATTTTTATTACAATCTAGCAGGCCTGAATGAGACATACCACAGCAATAGATCTTATCTTGCATGCTCATTGGTCTGTTTTTAATCTTGTAAAATACGATTTAGGAGGCACTGTTTTAAACGTGAACAAGTTGAAGACAGTTTTCAAGTTTTACAATATATAAGGCCAGCTAAAGGGCATGTTAAATCCAAATACACAGCTCATTAGCATTACTGGACCAGCTGTTATTTTCCTGTATTTTTATTTTGGAATTTTGAATAGGATCTCCTGCTATTCATTAATCCTTAAATATCCCATTTAAATGTATTTTTTTCTTTTAAATGTGTACATTCTTGACTTGTGTTGGTGCTTTGGTAAGTTGTAGACCATTATTGCTGACGCACCACCCACTAAACTCTGGACCGTTCTGGATAGGTAAACACAGAAGCATGAATAAAAAAAATGGAGGAATGGAAAGAAAACAGAGAGGGACTCGGAGAAGATTCACATGGAAGCTTGTTCCGGCCACATTAAAAAAAGTTTGGCTAATTCCCGATTCCAATATGGCAGTCACCCCCTCTGTAGTGGTAGAAAGCTTTACAAATCGAAAATGAAAGAGTCTACAACCAATTGAATCACATGGTATCAATCTAAGCCTCCGATCCCTGGAGAGAACTCTGTGTAAAAATCAGTTCTGGAGGAGACGGAACAAGACAGATGAAGCAGAGGATCCTTGTTCATACACCAACAGCTCAAAACTTCAGGCCCACAACATGGTTACCGGTGGATGCACCAGAGATGTTTAAGAGAAATAAAAGTCGGAATTGCTTAAAAAAAAAAAAAAAAAAAAAATTCTGAATTAGGCAAACCTTTGTTTTTTTTTTTTTTTTTTTGCATAAAATGGGCTTTCATAAGATTCAGGCCAAACAAAACAACAGACGGTTACAAAAGTTTGGGATAATTTCAAACTCAAATATAAAGAAATAAAGAAGTAGTTTTTAATAAAGAAAAACTATTTCTTATTTGATTACCCGATTAATCATTGGAATAATCAGTAGAATACTTGATTACTAAAATAATCAATAGCAACAGCCGTGCAGCTGTGCAGTTTTCGGTTAAGGGAGCAGTGGCACCTTGGTGTCACTTTGATTTGAACTTGTGACCTTCTGATAGAGAGTCCAATGCCTTAACCACTAAGCTACCACCTCCCCAGTGACTAATTAAGATTATTATGTTCAGCCAAAAGCATATCTATGCTTCCTGAACTTCATAATATCTGCACTCAGTATAAGTATAACAGCATATGATAGAATAACATATTTAAACAGATATTTGCCCATAAAGAAATAGCACTTACATTACAGTGTTTCCTATTATATTACCTATTGTCTCATTTTGCTGTGTCAGCTATATATGGTTGAAATGACAATAATCAATCTTCTTGACTTAACTTACATTTTATAGGCCTCATTCTTTAACATCAAGGTCTTTAGGTGCAATACTGTATAGCATAATATTTAAACCGTTTTTTTTTTCTTCAAGTCAAGAAGCTTTTATTGTTATTTCTACTATATATGTAGCTGACACAGTACACATTGAAATGAGACAACATTCCTCCAGAACCTCCAGGCACATTTGTCAGCATTTAAGGAGCCCAGCAAGAGGAGGTCTGATACTGAACCAATGTATTGTATAAATACAGTGGAGAAAATTAAACCAGGTCTCTATTCTCACATCTCTCTGTAAAATATCTATTGTCTCTGCAACAGAAAGTATGTGTCACTATTACGTACTGTCTGACCAGTTGTTGTGAGCTTCATTTCATTTCAAGCTTTTAATGTTGGACATCTTATTTTATTAGACACTTCAGACGTTTTGCTTTTTAACAGTAGTCTGCTAACACAAATGATGTGTCTTGCAGAAGTTAATGAAATAGACATTAAATCATTTTCACAGGGAGTCTTTGATCAGAGAATATATACATATATATGATTAATTTTTTCTTAATACAAATTTAGATTAAGGGGGAGAGTTCATGTTTCATTCACTTTGTAAGCGAATCAAAGTCAGGATAATTATATGTAGATGGTGATTCTGTTTGTTGTACTGATTGTTTTTTTGTTTTTTTTTAGAGGGGGCGGCAGTAATCAATATAATTTAATCTAATTACACATTGGTTAATGAACATGCAGGACAACTATTTACTCCTGTTCTAACACCCACTGGATTATACCATTCTGTAAGCACATGTTGCATTATCTTTTAGTCTATAAAGGTCTGGAGGCTTATTTGAGTACATTATTCCGACCCAGTCACATGCTAATTCAATTCACTTCGTTAACTGCCCCACGTTGAACTGTCTAGACATCAAAGACACTAACGCAAATAAAAGGGCATTCGATTTAACAGAGGAAAAGCAAAGAACAAAGTTATGTTTTGAATAGTTAGTGCATTAAAGGAAAGAATGTGGCTGCTGTAGGTGACGCAGGTCTCGACGTGTGCTTCAGTAGATACGAGAGTGGAAAATATGCAGGACCTTAACTGCTTAGTGTTTCATCCAGCTTTCTTTACCAGCATTAATGCTATTTGTACTAGGAGGGTTGTAGCACAGGAAGTAATTGTAAGCATTAACCTCTTTTCCACTGAAGTATTAAACATTTACCAACTGCCACATTTTGCTGTTCTGTGTAAATATTTACAGCATCTTTGTGCATTTTTTAAAAATCTCTTTATTCAGAACTAGGCAGTATCTGTAAAAAAAAGGAACGACACTGAGGGGAAGCAGTGGGGCTCGGAAGGTTGTAGCTCAGTGGTTAAGCCATTGGACTCTGGATCGGAAGGTCATAGATTCAAATCCCTGCTGCTACTGCTGGGTTGTAAGTCGCTCTGGGTAAGGGCGTCTGCTAAATGTAATGTAAATGTATTTGCAGTTAATATGTGAGCATCTTCAGCTCTCAGAATAAGTGTGATCTGAAATTGTGTGTAATAATCTGGAATAATTTTTAATAATCTTTGTAACAGCGTTACCATAATGAAAGGTTTGCAGCCTTCTTTCCTGTCCATTCATAATAACTATTAGAAGTTAAATATTTATTTTACACCTATAACAAATGCCTTTACAACTTATACACAGCATGTGAAACCTTTACCAGATGTTTTGCCAACTTGATGTTGTTATTCTCTAAATTTGATCTAAGGCCTAGGGGTGGGAAAGCTGAGTCTCAGGCATCAAAACAGGTTTTAGAATGTGATATTACATGAAAACATTATTTTTGGCCAGTCCATAACTACAGCAAGCAATTGTGTGTTTTTTTTAAAAATAGTGTCAGATTGAGGATACAAGCTACAAGACGTGTTATGTAGTTGTTTTGGTTCTTGCAAGCTGGAGAGCTCTCTCATGGAAACTGATACTTGACAGACATTTAACAGCCTGCTGTCTTCTTTATAAATGCTTTTAGTTTAAAGTATTTTTTCTAATTCGGTGTGAGAAAGTAACTCAAATTAGTAACTCAAATTAATTAGGAAGCATTACCAAAAACTCCCAAAAGCAGCTTAAAAGTATGAAGAATACAGGAAATATAACAGGGTACTTATAATGAAATGAAACCATATCATTACAAATCATATAGGCATTACTCATTTTAATAATCAAAAGAGTTAATTGAAGGTGACTATATCTACATAATCCACATTGTAACTAGCATTGTCATTGTTAAAACTTAACATTTATATTAACATTTATTTATCATCATCTACTTTGTATCTGCTACCTAAGATTAAAGTGCAAATTGATTATGCCATGCATTTTGGTCAGTTTTCAAACATTAACTGCACCTTAAGGAAACAGAACCTGTCCTACAATGATGACATAAATAAACTCAGATTTAATTATGTCGGAAAGAGTGTGCCTAAAACTATACTTTGTTCTAATATGGATTATTAGAAGCTTTGTTATTAGGCAACAACTTTTGCAATGCTAATCAGTGGTGTTATGTTCTCTCCCATAGGAATGTTCACCCTCACAGAAGTTGCCTCTTTGAACGACATCCAGCCAACCTATCGAATTTTGAAACCATGGTGGGATGTGTTTATGGATTATTTGGGCATTGTAATGCTCATGGTGGCAATATTTGCTGGAACAATGCAGTTAACCAAAGACCAAGTTGTTTGCTTGCCTGTTCTGGACTCGTGGGAAGAGTCCGTCACCACACAGAAGCCACCAGAAACAGCTTCTGGCCTTGGGACAGGAGGAAATAGAGTGACGTTAGCAGCTGCACCTTTAGTGAGCAAAGACCAGCCTGACACAGTTGTCCACCAACTACATTTCTCTCAGCCAGCAGCAATCCTACAGCCTCAGCCAACAGGGTTAAAAACAAACATGGACTTTCAGCAGTATGTCTTTGTGAACCAGATGTGCTATCATATTGCCCTCCCCTGGTATTCAAAATACTTTCCTTACCTTGCTCTCATTCACACAATTGTCCTAATGGTCAGCAGCAACTTTTGGTTCAAGTACCCTAAGACAAGTTCAAAAATTGAGCATTTTGTGTCGATTTTGGGGAAGTGTTTTGAGTCCCCTTGGACCACTAAAGCATTGTCTGAGACAGCTTGCGAAGACTCTGAGGAAAATAAGCAAAGGATGACTGGAGGCCTCTCATTACCTAAGCATTTATCCAACAGCAGTGAGGACGGGTGTCCAAGCCCATCCACACCAATGCAAGGAAAATCCAGTGTTAAATTTTCTACTGAAAAGCCTGTAATTGAAGTTCCGAGCATGACAATATTGGACAAGAAAGATGGTGAGCAAGCTAAGGCACTTTTTGAAAAAGTGAGGAAGTTTCGTGTGCATGTTGAAGACAGTGACTTGATCTACAAACTCTATGTCGCTCAAACTGTAATTAAGACAGTCAAGTTTATTCTGATCCTGTGTTACACAACAACGTTTGTTGCATACATTGACTTTGAACATGATTGTAACCCTAATGTTAAACATTTAACTGGCTACACCAAATTTCAATGTACTCATAATATGGCATTCATGTTGAAAAAGCTTCTTATTAGCTACATTGCCATCATTTGTGTTTATGGCTTGATATGCATTCACACCCTTTTTTGGTTATTCAGGCGGCCCCTAAAGGAGTACTCATTTGAGAAGGTAAGAGAGGAGAGCAGCTTTAGTGACATACCGGATGTAAAGAATGACTTTGCTTTCCTCTTGCACATGGTAGACCAGTATGACCAGTTATACTCTAAACGCTTTGGTGTCTTTCTCTCAGAGGTCAGTGAAAACAAACTGCGGGAAATTAGCCTGAATCATGAATGGACATTTGAGAAGCTACGGCAGCATGTGTCACGGAATGTACAAGACAAATTAGAGCTCCATTTGTTTATGCTCTCAGGTGTTCCTGACGCAGTATTTGACCTAACAGACCTTGAGATATTGAAGCTCGAGTTAATCCCTGAAGCACGGATAACAGCAAAGATTTCCCAGATGATCAACCTTAAAGAGCTGCATTTGTATCACTGCCCCTCCAAAGTTGAGCAGACTGCATTCAGTTTTCTTCGTGATCACCTACAGTGCCTTCATGTCAAGTTTACAGATGTTGCAGAGATACCCCAATGGGTTTACTTGTTGAAGAACTTGAGGGAGCTCTACCTGGTGGGTAACCTCAACTCTGAAAATAACAAGATGATTGGCTTGGAATCCCTCAGGGACCTGAGGCATCTGAAAGTGTTACATCTGAAGAGCAACCTTACTAAGGTCCCAACAAACATAACAGACTTAGCCCCCCATCTGGTTAAACTCGTTGTACACAATGATGGTACTAAGCTCTTGGTATTGAATAGTTTGAAAAAGATGATGAATCTTGCTGAACTTGAGTTGCATAATTGTGAACTGGAAAGGATACCACATGCCATTTTTAGTTTGACAAATTTACAAGAGCTAGACTTGAAATCGAACAATATTCGTACTATTGAGGAGGTTATCAGTTTCCAACACTTGAAAAGGTTTACCTGCCTCAAACTTTGGCACAACAAAATCATCACCATTCCACTGTCCATAGGTCAAGTAAAGAACCTTGAATCCCTTTATCTTTCTCACAACAAACTAGAGTCGTTGCCTGCACCTTTGTTTAGTTTACCTAAGCTAAGATATTTGGACTTAAGTCACAACTCCATTATAGTGATTCCAACAGAGGTAGGATTCCTGCAGAACCTCCAGTATTTTGCAATCACAGGAAACAAGGTGGAAGTGGTGCCCAAGCCACTGTTTAAATGCACCAAGCTGCGTACACTTTGTTTGGGCCAAAACTGTATCGCTTCCTTGCCAGAGAAAATTGGCCAGCTGGTGCAGCTGATACATCTAGAGTTAAAGGGAAACTGCCTGGACCGCATTCCAGCACAGCTTGGACAGTGCAGACTCTTGCGTCGAAGTGGCCTGATTGTGGAGGATCACCTATTCGACTCTCTGCCGTTAGAGGTCAAAGATAGCATTAATCAGGAAAGCAATGTTGCGTATGCCAACGGACTGTAGGTGTTTAGTAGAGTCGGGTCACTACATCTTTTTTTGCTGGCCCCTCTTTTGACCAAAATCTGTTATCCATGTTAAATGCGATTTAAAAATTAGGACAGTGCTCTCTTTATTACTTTGGGTTGTACAAAGTTTGTCAACTTGTGAGAAATATTTGGCTCAGGACTTGTTGCACCTGAATGAAACACTTTATACCATTAAAATTTTCCCAAGCATATCAAATTACTGATTGTAAACTAAACAAGGTAGTTTAGTTTAATATTTTTTGATGTACTAAAAACACTATTTTTTTTTTAATGGAAATGTGTGAAAAAATTATGAATGCAATATTTTTTGCCCCTGATACAAAGCCAACAGTTTAATGTTAGTTAAAGTACAAATTGCTCTTTTTTTTGCCATCTTTTGTTTGTTTATGCTTCCATGTTTTGCATTTTAACTAATAGCTTTCCACACAGCACAACCCACATTGTGGTGCAGTTACTGACTGTATACATTCATTTTTGTAAGAAATCCACAAAACAAACAAACAAAAAAAAAAAAAAAATCGTTGTGTATGCAAAAAAATTATAGAGAACCATTAGTGCACCCAATGCATGGTCCATGCTGCTCATAACACTTCAGCATAGAAATTATTGTTCTATTATTTATTCTTTTACTGTTCTACTTGAACATGTTTGTCGACATGTATAAAATCAAAATTTATGTGAGAAAAAAAAAATACTGCTTAACATTGTACTTGTTACGTGAGAAAGAATTGCTTGTACTTTATACATTTTCTTTGCTTTATAAACAGTTACTTGCGTGTTTTAGTTACCAGGCTATATGCTATTTGCTATGTTGGCTACATTAAACTGTATACTCTCAGCTTTTAAGAAGTTAAGGCTGAGAGTGAATCTGAATAGAGCTTTACTATTTCCTTAATCATAATAGTTTAATTCACTAAATGTCCAGATTGCACTTGAACATTACACACTCATAGAATTATGACTATATTAAAAAAAACTAAAAAACAAAATGCAAGTAAATACTAAAAACAAAGTGTCAAAAGGTGACTGGATGAGCTAAACACAACAGGAAAATATTAGCGTTAGAGCAGCACACTGCACAGAAATTTAGCAGTTCATTAACTTTCTGAAACAGCTTTGATTGTAATGATGGCTTACCATATTTATAGTAACAGTACATTCACAGGGACAAATGATCCACATAAAACAAGTGTTGTTAATTGGGTGTTGTTAACTGTGCTGCTATTTAACAAGAAAAATAACAATATACAGTGAGGAAAATAAGTATTTGAACACCCTGCTATTTTGCAAGTTCTCCCACTTAGAAATCATGGAGGGGTCTGAAATTGTCATCGTAGGTGCATGTCCACTGTGAGAGACATAATCTAAAAAAAAAATTTCAAGAAATCACAATTTATGATTTTTTAACTATTTATTTGTATGATACAGCTGCAAATAAGTATTTGAACACCTGAGAAAGTCAATGTTAATATTTGGTACAGTAGCCTTTGTTTGCAATTACAGAGGTCAAATGTTTCCTGTAGTTTTTCACCAGGTTTGCACACACTGCAGGAGGGATTTTGGCCCACTCCTCCACACAGATCTTCTCTAGATCAGTCAGGTTTCTGGCCTGTCGCTGAGAAACACGGAGTTTGAGCTCCCTCCACGGTGGTCCCAGCTCTTTTCAGGTCATTGACCAGCTCCTCCCGTGTAGTTCTGGGATGATTTCTCACCTTCCTTAGGATCATTGAGACCCCACGAGGTGAGATTTTGCATGGAGCCCCAGTCCGAGGGCGATTGACAGTCATGTTTAGCTTCTTCCATTTTCTAATGATTGCTCCAACAGTGGACCTTTTTTCACCAAGCTGCTTGGCAATTTCCGTGTAGCCCTTTCCAGCCTTGTGGAGGTGTACAATTTTGTCTCTAGTGTCTTTGGACAGCTCTTTGGTCTTGGCCATGTTAGTAGTTGGATTCTTACTGATTGTATGGGGTGGACAGGTGTCTTTATGCAGCTAACGACCTCAAACAGGTGCATTTAATTTAGGATAATAAATGTAGTGGAGGTGGACATTTTAAAGGCAGACTAACAGGTCTTTGAGAGTCAGCATTCTAGCTGATAGACAGGTGTTCAAATACTTATTTGCAGCTGTATCATACAAATAAATAGTTTAAAAATCATATATTGTGATTTCTGGATTTTTTTTTTTTAGATTATGTCTCTCACAGTGGACATGCACCTACGATGACAATTTCAGACCCCTCCATGATTTCTAAGTGGGAGAACTTGCAAAATAGCAGGGTGTTCAAATACTTATTTTCCTCACTGTAATAATAACAAAATAATATTGTGAAGCTTTGTGTAAGATATCTAACATTTCTCAAGTGTCAGCTTCAAGATAGGAGACTTTTTCTTGGTAACATAAGTTACGTTTCCTTACCCTATTAAATTAAAGAACTACAGTGGACAGCCAGGTGAGGCTTGACTGTGTATAGCTGCCACAGCATAAGGGGTAACATCTTCCACAACACTAAAGGTAACTATAATATACAACTTAATATACTTTAATCAATAAATCGCAGCAATAAAACAGACATGCAGTGTAACTACCACCATGAAGTGTCTTGCTACAATAGCATGTACATATGTGAATAATTTCCTACTGCATTCACAACAGAATATGCAAGTTTGTTTGTTATAGGATGACACAATGTTTTTTTTACTAGATTTTTCTAAAAAATGAATATTACATTAAAGTGTATCAAATACCCTTCATATAAAAGACATTTTGTAGGTGCGGAGCCTTTGACTAAAGTCCATGAACAATTTGTTAGCTCCTATTTAACCAATCTAATGTGCATAGTTACATTATGCATTGGATTTGGTGGATAAATACTCCTAGGCTAAAGACACTCACTTATTTTTTACAATTCCACATATTTAATGTTACATTAAAAAACTTTTTGGGTTGTCAAAAACTGCTTTATTTCCATTAGTGGTCATTTTAATCCCTGGGAACTCACATGTGCCTCTTCCTATATGTAGTTCTTGTCAAAGTATTTTCAAGTGTTTGGAAATTGCTTTTAGGGAACTAGAATTCTAGACGTATGCTTTTTTATGCATTTGTTGAGTATTTCTCATGGTATCAATGGGCAAAATTGCACAGTCAATAATTTTTTACAACCACAGGTACAGTCCCACTAACTCCTATGCATGACAGATGACGATAAGAAGCTTCTAAAACTCATTAAATCAGTGTGTATGGCTTTTGTTCAGGCATTGCTGTGTTTTTTAACATGGTGTACACAAATCTCAATTCAGCAGTCTGAAAATGTCTAGTTACACTGATCTCGAACTAAGTCCACCTTAATAGTTTAAATCATAATTTAAATTGCTATAAGAAGTAAAGGTTTGTTAATTATTTCAGTATTGCCTTTCATAATGGTAATTTTGCAGACCTGAAGGTCATAGTTTTATCAAGCGTCTTTGCACAAAAATTAGAATTTTCTTTGAAAGGAATAATATCTTCACAATCATTTTCCAATAGCGTTTTGACGTTAGATATCACTTAAATGTTGTATTTTTGTTCATTAGAAATTAAGCAGTCATGGCTTTTTAAACACTGTGAATATAACCTGCCATGATATATTCACTTTAGTTGCATTGCTGCTAAAGATTTATTAACCTGGAGAATTGACCAGCTTTCAAAGAAAGTGCACTTGGCTTTAAAGCTGGCAATTTTTTTATATTCCTTGGTCTACAATATTTTTATGGTTCATTGGGTGACTCACAGCTGAAGCACACTGGTGAAAAGGTTGCTTACACCACTTAAATTACTGCTACTTCCTCTAGCGGAATGGGAGTGTTGGAAGAAACAGTAAAGGAAATGATGGTTGTGTTTCTGCGGAGACAGTGGGTGGGGATTGTGAAATTAGGTTTTGGAAATTACTGGAGTCTTATTGTCATGCAGCTACCACACACACACCAGTGTCACTGGCACACAGCAAACCCTCAGTGTGCCAAACACACAAAACCTTAGATTTCTTATCATTCTCATTATATATATATAATATATATACACATATATATATATACATATATATATATATATATATACACATACATACACACACACACACACATACATACATACATACAGTGGGCACGAAAAGTATTCAGACCCCCTTAAATTTTTCACTCTTTGTTATATTGCAGCCATTTGCAAAAATCATTTAAGTTCATTTCTTTTCCTCATTAATGTACACATAGCACCCCATATTGACAGAAAAACACAGAATTGACATTTTTGCAGATTGATTAAAAAAGAAAAACTGAAATATCACATGGTCCTAAGTATTCAGACTCTTTGCTCAGTATTTAGTAGAAGCACCCTTTTGATCTAATACAGCCAGGAGTCTTTTTGGGAAAGATGCAACACGTTTTTCACACCTGGATTTGGGGATCCTCTGCCATTCCTCCTTGCAGATCTGCTCCAGTTCTGTCAGGTTGGATGGTAAACATTGGTGGACAGCCATTTCTAGGTCTCTCCAGAGATGCTCAATTGGGTTTAAGTCAGGGCTCTGGCTGGGCCATTCAAGAACAGTCACAGAGTTGTTGTGAAGCCACTCCTTCGTTATTTTAGCTGTGGTCCAGAGCACTCTGGAGCTGTCCCTGCAGCTGAAAAACACCCCCACAGCATGATGCTGCCACCACAATGCTTCACTGTTGGGACTGTATTGGACAGGTAATGAGCAGTGCCTGGTTTTCTCCACACATAACGCTTAGAATTAAGGCCAAAAAGTTCTATCTTGGTCTCATCAGACCAGAGAATCTTATTTCTCACCATCTTGGAAAACTCCATGCAGGCTTTCATGTGTCTTGCACTGAGGAGAGGCTTCCGTCGGGCCACTCTGCCATAAAGCCCCGACTGGTGGAGGGCTGCAGTGATGGTTGACTTTCTACAACTTTCTCCCATCTCCTGACTGCATCTCTGGAGCTCAGCCACAGTGATCTTTGGGTTTTTCTTTACCTCTCTCACCAAGGCTCTTCTCCCCCGATAGCTCAGTTTGGCCGGACGGCCAGCTCTAGGAAGGGTTCTGGTCGTCCCAAACGTCTTCCATTTGAGGATTATGGAGGCCACTGTGCTCTTAGGAACCTTAAGTGCAGCAGAAATCTTTTTGTAACCTTGGCCAGATCTGTGCCTTGCTACAATTCTGTCTCTGAGCTCTTCAGGCAGTTCCTTTGACCACATGATTCTCATTTGCTCTGACATGCATTGTGATCTGGAAGGTCTTATATAGACAGGTGTGCGGCTTCCCTAATCAAGTCCAATCAGTATAATCAAACATTTCTGGACTCAAATGAAGGTGTAGAACCATCTCAAGGATGATCAGAAGAAATGGAAAGCACCTGAGTTAAATATATGAGCGTCACAGCAAAGGGTCTAAATACTTAGGACCATGTGATATTTCAGTGTTTCTTTTTAATAAATCTGCAACAATGTCAACAATTCTGTGTTTTTCTGTCAATATGGGGTGCTATGTGTACATTAATGAGGAAAAAAAAAGAACTTAAATGATTTTAGCAAATAGTCATTAAACTATATCGCATTAATTGCAATTATTATAATTGCATTATAAAAACATAATTCTAAAACCTTAACAATCTTTCACATTTTCTTTCACAAAAGCAGATGAACATTTCAGGTAAGATTACAAATACACACCTGCCATAAGATTCACACTTTTTGAACTTTCTGTTTCACGTTTATTCCTAGGAAGATATTTCACTTGATTTTGGAATGTGCTTGTGGAGATATGTGCTCATTCAGCCACAAGGGTGTCAGTAAAGTCAGGTACTGGTGTGAGGAGTGACGAGTGTGAGGAGGTTTGGGGTGCAGTCAGTGATCCAGTGCAATCCAAAGATGTTCAACAGGGTTGAGGTCAGAGCTCTATAGCAGACTACTCCAACCCATATAAACCATATTTTCATGGATTTCGCTTTGTGCAGTAATATATATTTTTTATCACACCTGCATAGTGTCACAAGATTAAGTTGTTTGTTTCATTGCAACAAACTGTCAATTCTTGCATTAATCTTGTTCCTCTTTTCTCATGCTATGTGACTAACCCACGACAGTGCCCAGTCATGCTGGAACAGATTTGTGTCTCCTATTTTAAGTCAGAGGTGTCAAGAGAACCTGAAAAATCATACTTTAAATATCTTTTAGTATCTAATTTTAAAAGTAATTTTTTGACTCATTTTGTTCGAGGCTCAAATATGCACTTGTTCACCACACCAAGACACGTTAGTGCAAAAGCCAAAAATAGTTGATTTGTCAGTTTTTATTTGCTAAAATACAAATCAAATTGTACACCCTAACACTTTATTAACCAAGATCAACACAACAGCCTCTTCGACATGCCGGAATAAAATAAAAGAACAAACAAGTCAGTCAGAAAAAAACAAAGTAGTAAAGCAATCTTTCAAAAAGGTATCTTTAATTACCAAATAAAATTACAATATCATGTTACAAAGAGCCCGTATTGCAATATACAAAAAAGTAAATGATTTTAGATAAAGTAAAACCAAATATTCAGTGCTGACTTATTTGATGCACCTCTAATTATTAGAGAGGGGGCAATACACTTATTCAACCTCAGTGAAAGCTGGTTCTCAAAGTTGTTGGAATTTATTCTAGCTGTTTTTAGACTGACAATACGTATGACAATGAGGCCAGCAGTGCTATAAAAGTCACTCACAGGCTGCAGATGCAGAAAGGGAAGTGTTAAACCCAAGTTACATCTTCAACAGAGGTGCTGAGAAGAGAGTAAAAGTTGTTTATATCTTTGATACTACACAAAGCTAGAAAGGAGCCAAAAAATACTTAGTTATAGTAACGTAAAGTACATTTACTGAAGTACTTTACACCACTGGTTTAAGTGAAGGGAAAACAATGCTACTACATCAAAAGACAATTGTGTTCCTTCAAATTTGTGATCATTTTTTTTTGGAAGAATCAATTATAGCTTGAAACGTCCCAATACTTTTGTCCATGTCCATCTTAAAAAGCATATATTTTTATGTTTATGTAGAAACAGTAAACCGCATGTATTAATAATTTCAGTTTAATCTGGTGAGTATTTTGGTGTTGAGGCTCCCTCTTGTGGGAAAATCATGTCATGACAACCAGTAATTACTAGGTTCTGTCGCGCAGTCATTATATTTGCGACACCTTTAAATCTGGTAAATTTGAAGCGATGAGTTTTTTTTTTTATTTTAACAGGTGACAAAAAAACACAGAAAGAATTTTCAGCGTCTGATGAACAACAATATGAAGCAGTGCTAAATCATTAATATGTAAACATTGCTGCAACTTTATATCTAGTATTATACAAAAACCAAACAAACAAAAAAAGGCAAAGGTTTTAGTACTCAAATCCTTTGTGAAAGGGAAAGAAGTCCTGTTGTAGGTTCAACAAAGTCATCAGCTGATGATTTCAATCAGGTGTGTTAGATTGTGGAAGAGTCCACTTCAGGGGATTCAAGTGAAAGAAAATCAAGTTTATTTCTATAATTTTTTTTATTTATTTATATATATATATATATATATATATATATATATATATATATATATATATATATATTTTTTTTTTTTTCCGATTGTGTTGATTTTGCTGTTGTTACCTTCTGATTGAGTTACATGCCTCTGCTTTATTGGTGCCTGAGTATTTATTCATGTTTTTGTTAGTTTGTTTTTTTTTGTTTTGTTTTGACTGTTTGGATAGCTAAGCATCAATCCTTAAATCTTATTAAGCTCTCCTGGTGTGAACTTGGCCTAAATGTTTGATATGGATGAGAACCCAGACAGAGTCAAATAAGTTCTTGTTTTCTTTAGATCAATATATACTTGATCCAAGGTTTAAGGATAATGATGTCTGGTGATTCAAGAGGAAAGATCTCTGAAATTGCTCTGAGACCATTTGAAGAGTCCTATGGGCCTTTTCAAAAGTAGGTTGTTTGTCGTATCGTATCTTTTTTAATCTCTTACAATCATGGAAATGTTGTATTGTGGAAAATCCAATGTTTCCTTTACAATTTCAAGATATGCAGATGAAGCACCTTCATTACTGTCAGCACCTAAGGATGCAGGCAAGTCTGTCTGTCCTTTGTATATCTTTTGTTTGTGTTTTTGCTATTTATTAGGGATGTACAAATTCAGTATTTGGTATTATGATTTGTCTTGGCTTTGTTTGTTTGTTTTTGACATTTTCTTTTATATAAATGCTTTGCATGTTTTTTTTTTTTTTTTTTTTTTTTTTCCTTTCAATCTATTTATTTATATTTATTTTTTTCTTTTTACTATTTTTCTAACCCAGATCATCTAATTGAAAATAGTAGCAGATGACATTATAGCGATACATTTTTAAACAGCTTTTTATTTATGCAAATTCCCTGGGAATGAGAATTGATGTTTATATTTATTTGCATACTTATTTGTATTAAAATGTAGGATTAATTAGCACAAGGCCTTTCTAACCTGCAAGGCCGCTTTAAAATATGCAACAAATTAACATCAACAAAGTAAATCAGATCTTTGCCTTTCCTTTTCTTTTAGAGAAGTGTGACAACTGGCAACAGTTTAGATTATTCCCATCCAAATCCTCTGAGATGAAGTGAGCTGCTGATCTTATTATAAGGAAATCTATGATCCTAATGGGTATTTAATTGGACAGTCATTTTTTATACATTTGCAATTTCTTGACCAATACTTTTCTTTTTTTTCCTACTCTCGCAAACTTTTTCCCCAGCTTTGGTACCTATGATTTTTTTGCTCATGGCGCCGCAAATGCTGGAAGTGATGGAACACAAACTGCCCCTCAGCTCGATGATGTGCCATTAGACTGCCGTTTGCCGTATCTTGGTTCCTCTAGGAGGTCAAGGTCACCATTTTCAGACAGTGATAGCAGTCAGTACACCTCCTTCAGTGATATCTCAGGCTCGTCTACAGTATTTGACACGCCGTGCACAAGGCCTAGCCCTATTGGCTCACGTGGGCGAGGAGGAGATACTGCTGCAATATGTAGAGCGAAAAGCAGAGGGGTGAGTACAACGATGTAAAGAAAAATAATGCAAAGGTTTAAGAATGGATGGCAAACTCTAATGTGCAGGTGTGCTTAAACGAATGCTCTATATGCTAAAACGACTACATATCAGGTACATGACCATTTTATTTTTTTGGTTTAGTTTGCTTTTACCCAATGTATATCTTTCTCCATTGTTCTTTTTTCTATATTCTGTTTAATTGGACAGTTTTCTCGTTTGTACCCCTCGTTAAGGTTTTCAATAAAAAAAAAAATACTGTTGTTTTGTTAATTATTTTTACAGGAATATGTCCTTTTATATATACAGGGTGAGTTTTGATAGAGTTTGTCCTCATGGACTTATAAAGGTGTCAAAAAGACTTAAAGCACAATTTTTTTCTCAGCTGCATATGTTAAAAAAAAATTAAATAAAAAAAATTGATAGAACGGATAACAAATGTAAATAAAAATGTTTGTATTTATTATCAGATTTTCAGGTCAAGGGGTGCTGTTAACATCCAGAGCTTTTATTCAAATATGGAGACATCAGCGTCTCGTGGCACAAAGCGAATGCTAATAGCCCCAGTCCCTGCGGGCAAGTTTGCCAAGAAGCAGAGGGTTGAAATGAGCATCAGCACAGGTTTGTTTGCATGATAGTGCTTGTACTGGATTCAAATTCTTGGAGGAAAAAAACTTTTAACAGTATGTAATTCTATAGCATCAAGGATTAGAAAGGATGCAGAGAATAAAAACTGAGACAAATACTAAGATCTTTCATTGTATACTTCTAGTTTAAATTGTTCCCTATTGAAAATATTTTTTGAAAATAATTTAGCGTTTCTCATTACTTTCTTCAAATTGCATTGTATAGGTGACAATGTTTTTTCTTTTTTCCATTAGTCCTGTCCAGAATTCATCAATTCCTGCATGCCTGGCTACAGGATGTTATGCAGTTAATTAGATTTTGATTTAGCTGGAATGACTGCAGGAAATTCTGTCTAGAAAATATTTTTCTGTATGAAGTAAATCACACTGCAATGTAGAATGATGATCTGATGTAAGAGCTGGTAAACTGCCACATCCTGTTTCAAAAAAACATTCTTCAAGTTAAGCAGAATGTTTTGAATGTGACAATCAATTAATGTTTATGCTATGACACTTGTGCAATGACTCTTAAATGTTTAGGATGTTTAATGTTCTTTTATTTCAACTGAAGTGTGTAAACCTGAAATCCAGAAATATTACATTAGTCTGTTTATATGATGTGTATGGTTTGTCTAGTGTGTGGTTTATTATTTTTAATATATATTTTTCTTATTTTCCCATTCTTAGGACTGAATTTTGCAAAGGTGAAAACATACATGCCATTCATTTACTACACTTTTTTTAATTATAATTATTACTAATAGTGGTGTGAAAGTGTTTGCCCCTTCCTGATTTCTTATTTTTTTGCATGTTTGTCACACTTAATGTTTCTGATCATCAAACTAATTTAAATATTAGTAAAATATAACACAAGTGAACACAATATGCAGTTTTTAAATGAAGGTTTTTATAATTGAGGTAAAACAATTATTTTGTTTGCCCCTAAACCTAATAACTAGTTAGGCCGCCCCTAGCAGCAACTGCAATGAAGCGTAACTTGCATTGAGTCCATTACAGCGCTGTGGAGGAATTTTGCTCCACTCATCTATGCAGAATTGTTGTAATTCAGCCACATTGGAGGGTTTCCGAGCATGACCCACCTTTTTAAGGTCATGCCACAGCATCTCAGTAGGATTTAGGTCAGGACTTTGACTGGGCCACTCCAAAGTCTTCATTTTATTTTTCTTCAGCCATTTAGAGGTGGACTTGCTGGTGTGTTTTGGATTATTGTCCTGCTGCAGAACCCAAGTTCAGGATTTTTTGGTAAACAGCAGAATTCATGGTTCCATTTATCACAGCAAGTCTTCCAGGTCCTGAAGCAGCAAAACAGCCCCAGACCATCACACTACCACCACCATATTTTACTGTTGGTATGATGTTCTTTTTCTGAAATGCGGTGTTACTTTTACCCTAGACGTAATGGGACACCCATCTTCCAAAAAGTTCACCTTTTGTCTCGTCAGTCCAGAGTATTTTTTTTCCCAAAAGTCTTGGGGATCATCAAGATGTTTTCTGGCAAAACTGAGACAAGCCTTTTGTTCTTTTTGCTCAGCAGCGGTTTTTGTCTTGGAATTCTGCCATGCAGACCTTTTTTGCCCAGTCTCTTTCTTATAGTGGCATCATGAACACTGACCTTAACTGAGGCAAGTAAGACCTGCAGTTTTTTGGATGTTGTGGGGTCTTGGATGACCTCTTGGATGAGTCGTCGCTGTGTTCTTAGGGTCATTTTGGTCGGACGGCCAGTCCTGGGAATGTTCTCCACTGTTCCATGTTTTTGCTATTTGTGAATAATGGCTTCTGTGGTTCGCTGGGGTCCCAAAGCTTTAGAAATGGCTTTATAACCTTTTCCAACTGATCTCAATTACTTTCTTTTTTTTATTTGTTTCTAAATTACTTTGGATCTCAGCATGATGTCTAGCTTTTGAGGATCTTTTGGTCTACTTCACTTTGTCCGGCAGGTCCTATATAAGAGATTTCTTGATTGTGAACAGGTGTGGCAGTAATCAGGCCTGGGTGTGGCGAGAAAAATTGAAGTCTGGTGCAATAAACCACAGTTTTAACTGGGGAGCAAACACTTTTTCACACAGGGGCAGGTAATTTTGGATTTTGTTTTTCCCTCAATAATAAAAACCTTCATTTTAAAAACTGCATGTTATGTTCACCTGTTATCTTTTACTAATATTTAAATTAGTTTGATGATCTGAAACATTAAAGTGTGACAAACATGCAAAAAAAAATAAATCAGAAAAAACTTTTGCACAACACTGTACATGAATTCTGTGGTTTACTTTTTTAAAGTTACTTTTTATTATTATTGTTTTTGAAGGACAGTCATGTTTCCTCTGATGAAAAGGATATCAAGGGAAAAGAAGCTGGTATGTTACACTTTATAACATTTTTAAGATTAATGAAAACTGGAATCACTTAAAACTGCATGTTACTTCACACATGAGAATCAATGTGATTAAATGTTGTTTGCACATTTATAAGGTATTCTGCTCAAGTATTCCTCTTTTAATCTTGAGACTTTTCCAGGATAATAAGTCAGTGGATTTTCTTTGTCACCAGTGGAGGAGAAGCGTGTTAGAGTCCGAGAGAAGCGAAGACGTAGACGAGAGAAGAACTGTGAGAAATATGGAGACAAGCACAGGTAATAAAAGTTCAGACGTGGCTATGAATCACTCGTGGAATATAAACCCGAGTGCTATTGTTTTTGGATTAAATACACACTATATGGATAAATGTTTTATGGAAACCAGATACGATTCATGTGTGCTTTCTGAACATCCCATTCCACGTTTAGCCCCTATTTGCAGTTATAATCTACTCTAGCCACTAATATGTCCTACTAGATTTTGGAGTGTGCTTGTGGAAATTTCTAGTGTGAGGAGGCCTGGGGTGCAATCAGTGTTCAGATTCATCCCAAAAGTGTTCAATAGGTGTTCACTCAAACCCATGTAAAACCACATGTTCTGGCATTGTGCAAAAGGGCATTTTCATGGTGTGACAGGTTTTGGTATCTCAGTTCAAGTAAGGGGAAGATTTTATGCAATCACATGCAAATACATCTTATACAATACTTCTACCACATCATGATAATGTGATCTATCTCTATAGATTTCATTATTGCTGGATATTTGTGATGTTTGTTTCAAATCAGTGATGTCTCCAAATGAATCTGCCTTAAAATGTAAAACTAAAAGGCCAGTTGAACGCTTACACATTTGCAATGCTTAAGGAAGTGATTGTGATGCGTTTTGTTGTAATATCCTGCTTTAACATCATCACAGTCCCATCGTTCACACACACCTGGTATATTTCTCCTTAGATTAGCCTTCACATGTGCCTTTTGTAAATTTCGCACTTTTGAGGACAAAGACATCGAGAAGCACTTTGGAAGCACATATCACCATGAAACACTTGACTACATTCGACGGCAGGCCAAGTTTGATGACCGGGTCATTAGCTTTCTCCACGTATGTTTGCTTTAAAAAATATATATATTTTAAAAGTATTCATTGGCATATGATCATGTAATTTTTTTTATTTATTTCCGTCAAAGGACTGTATGGTGCACAAGTTTCGTAAAACGGTGTCTGCCTTGTGTAAGTTGCACAACCTTTCGGACCAGAAAGCAAACCCTAAAGTCATGGAAGGTAGGTTATTCCTACATCTTTCCATTATAAATCCAATCCATTCCAATTTATTTTGATCTCTCTCTCTCTCTCTCTCTCTCTCTCTCTCTCTCTCTCTCTCTCTCTCTCTCTCTCTCTCTCTCTCTCTCTCATTTTTTCTATCTTAACATCTAGACAAAGGAAAAAAGTAGTTTTTTTTAAGGAAAAAATGTTTAAATAGTCTAATGTAAGGGATAACAAGAACAAATTTCTCCCGGAGTTTCCATAGAATTAATGTAAATCTTTTAACAGCATTGTTTTTAGTTAATAAATCATTAAAGAAAAACTTTACTGTTAACTCAACAAACTGTTAAGTTGCTTATTTTTCTATAACACCCCCATTGTGTGTTATGTCTGACACATAACAAATGGTTAAGGTTTTACCTCCAAATTTTATTCATGCTATTCAGGGGTGACTGAGGATGACTACATGAGGAAGATGGAGGTGGTGCACTGTATGGCCTGCAACATTTACATTCCTGCTGTCTTTTCTTCTGTCCAGCAGCATCGCTGTTCCCCTCTACACCTAAAAACTAAATTGGTACATCAACTCTGAACTGCTGTAAATATGTAATGCAAATTGTACCATCCAATTTCACCCAGTTTTAAATTAAAATGGTGTGTTTTTTTTTTTGTCCTCTAAAGGTGTACAAAGAGCAGCTGAAACGGGAGAGTGTGCTGACGGCCAAAGCTATTATAAATAATGATAGTGTTAAAATTCGCTATGAGAAATACATCAAGGTAACTGTGAATGCCACTTATAAGCTCAAATATTTTGCATTGTTATAAATAAGTTAATGATGGTGTAAATGTGATGGTGAATTGTAATTTCCAGGGAGAAGACCCTTTTGTAATGGATACTAAAGAAGACACTAGATCAGATTTGTCTGAAGCCGAGGACGATAAGATGGGAAATTATGATTAAAAATGAACATGCTCTGATGCTTCATATGCACGAGTTCAATCAAACCATATAATGTCATCCAGCATTAGGATCTCTGTGTCAGATTGTGTTCTTCCTTTAATAAGCAGAGTTTGTGCTTTTGAGATTGTACTGTTCCTCTTTGTGCGATTTGTTCATTTTCAGCTTAGTGTATATGGCAGTATTTCAGGTGTTGATGCATATAGTATTGGGATAGAGATGGGATCAAGATGGTTACTGTGTAAAGTGTTGTATTTGTGTTGGAGAATTATGTATGTCTGTTTGGGGCAAAGTATTAAATTATACTCGTCATACTTTGTGTCCATCTATTCTTTTATCTTTGCTAGTTTCAAGTCCCTGTACCCTTTATTGTTCACCCACTTGCTTAAATAGTGAACCATTTGTGAGGAACCTTGAATTTAATGTTTTGTGCCCCACATATTAGTAAATTCTGTATGTCTACTGTATTGAAAGTCCCCCCACCACCCTCATCACTCTGACTTACGGTATCTTACAAAAGTGTGTAAACCCTTCACAATAATGGCTGTACGTTGAGTTATTTTCAGAGGACAGTAAATCGATACTGCTAAAGAAGCTGCACATTGACTAGAAATGAAACTTTGATATATTATGAAATATAGTATTGTCCCTTGGGAATAGATACTGCTGTTTGCTGAAATGTAAGGGGTGTACTCACTTTAATATACTTTATATGTTCACGGCAAAAATACACATAAAAGACTGCATGTAAACAAGCTGTAAATAAAATATAATTATGTCCACAATAAATAAAAAACCTAACACAGACATGGGCTGCTAACTCACTTTTTATATTGTAAGATAATGCACACTGATAAATATTGCAGTCCTTGGAAGAACAATGGGCTGTGTTCAAATTGCCAGAATATAAAGCTTTTAATGGTTTTAACAGTAATTCTGAAATTGTAAAAAGGTTTTGCTCTATCTGGTTACATTTAAGAGCTTCTTATCAGACCCTTGATTGGCATCATTCAGTGTAATCGATAACCAAACAAGGACTATTGTTTTAGAAAGAAAAAAAAATCGTATGCTTTTGGAAAATTTTGTACACCTAGACATGTACGTTTTTTTTGCGTTGTGATTTGACAAACATTTGATTCTACACTTGTGTACAAATACACTATGTAAGTAAAACTTGCTACATTTAAGGTTAACAATGGAAAGTGGGGCATAGGAGAGTCTAAATAACACATTTGTTTAATTCTTGCCAATTTTTTGTCTAGTGAGTTGACAGTTAAATGTGTAATATTTTACAGTGTTAGCTTGGCCCTTTGGAATGTGGATACATGTCTATAAACAGAACTAGGTTCATCCTAATTGTTTAGAATTTATTATAACAGTTTTTACAGCACACTGACAACCTTCTTCTGAACAAAGACAAGGATTTATTGATCTAGTAATTTTAGGTCAGCCACTTAATATTCAATCCAGGGATCTGTACAGCTGGGTTGTAGAGATGAGCACAAAAAAAATTTAAATCATTTTCAAAGTCCTTTGGAATCTGACATATCTTCAAAAATAAGTATATAATAAGTATATAAAAACATAAGTATATAATATAAATATCTAATTTTCATAATGTAATTTTTATTATTATCTAATAAAGGTTCTTTGCATATCATTTTTAGATACCCTTTTGAAGTAGAATTGCTTTTAGACTGCTGCTACTAAGGATGAGCCTTTAAAAAATAGACACACCTATGGTGTCTGAATCCGACATATCTCATGGTCTAAAGGGCTCCTGAGTCGCTTGCAGAGGCCTGTTATGGCAATGTCATCATACTGAGGAGTCAAGTCACCTCCTCCACAGAGAACACATCATTATTTTCTTTGCATCATGATGCCCCCTTACCCGCTTCTGCCTTGTACTATCCAGTGTCCTGTCTGAGATAGCTGCCATCTTTGTGGTTCTTTCTGTTTCCTCTAATGAGACAGGAGCTCCGTGTCAAATACACATTCTTGTCAGAAGCTTACAATAGCAGCACATCTGTTTGTAGCAAGACAAGTTCGTGTCTCATGAATTCAACGAGACAGTAATCACAAAGGCTGCAGCAGTAAACAAACTTTAAAACAAGCCTGAGGTGATGAAATGGTGCACTCTGCATCTTCTGTTGTTTGGTAGGCACGGATAGATAATGTGTATCTGGTTTAAGAAAATCACTACAGTCATGGCAGAACATGGAGAAGCTAATTTGTGGCAAAGTCCATTTGAAAGATTATGTAGCTAAAAGTAGTATATGTGTTTATTTTAACATTTATGTCCCCACTTGTCCTGAAAGACAGAAATGTATCCAATTGATTGTGTCAATTGTGCCATTTGTGTTACTCTAACTGTAGAAATAAATACTGTGTTAGTAGAGCATTAAAAGGAGATGGCCTGCATTTTCAGCAGATCTGTTAACTAGTGTGTGATGCCCGGAGGAGAAGAGCTGAGATTCAGCATTGGCACTTTGTAAGCAGTTGCACAGATGATGAGCTGTAATTATGCTTTAATTATATCTTTAGGGCATCTCTCTCCATCTCTCAATTCACATACACACACATTGATACCCAATCCAGCATGAAAGCCCCAACCACCTTCAAATTAAGAAATATTTTGAAAACATTCAGCGATGAAAAGCAGCTTTACGAGGTCTGCTAATTGCCACATGAGGCTCATGCGGTCATTATATCTTGGCAGCTTGTGAGACAGCCAGGCACCAATTGGGTACTGAGCGGCTGTAATTGGGACAAGTTGTTGTTAAAAAGGGCATCTGTTGCGTGACTTTGACAGGCGCTTTATCCCCACTATGGCATGGAGTGAGGACTTACTTGCTCCTCCTGCTCCCACAGGCATCAAGGCCTCGTCACTTATTAAAGGAGCCTGTCACCACAAAATGACACGTGTCATGATTGGATCTGTCTGTGTCTCTGGCTTGTTAGTACACAGGGTCTGAGAGATGACTGAGAAGCCATTTTTCCATTAATAACTGTTAGTTTTATTCTTCAGAGGCCCTGTCTTTTTGCCTTTTTTCCCTTTACTTCTTCCTCTTTCTCCTTATAAATGCTCACTCAGTATGGGAATCTTCATCTGGTTCTCAACACTCTGAGAACTCTTTGTTTTCTCCCTGAGGTGTTGGCCCTGTTACCCAGGGTTTTTTTTAAAGCTCAATTTTCGCTCAGGCCAGTTGTGGTGTACAAACGCATACACGTATGGCACCTTTGTTCACTTTATGCCACCTCACTGGAGGACCAGCTCATCCTTTTAGCTTTTTCCACAGGTAAAATTGCAAAGAGTCTCTCCTGGGCCTCATAACATCCTCTCCTGAGGTAAAAATCTATAATGGAATTTGGATTTGAGCAAGAGCCTTAAAATGGACTGCTTTAATCCACATGGCTAGCGCTCAGAAGGTCAGGCGAGACCATGGGAGAAAAGGGCAGAACAACACCCCATGATTACACAGCATAAGGGCACCCCACAGACTCGACTACTTTTACAAAATAACCTGGATGGTACATCACGTCTTCTTAAATTTTCACATTTTGGTGATAAATTATTCAAAATGTAAACTTACTGAAATATGAAACATGTGAACCAACACAAGCTCAATATACTATACCCAAAGCTCAAAGATACTCTGAGATTTAATACTGATGCTTTTATTTATAGGAACTTTTGTAGGTGTTAAGTGTTGTCATTAAGGAAGCTAATCAGATATATAATCATAGAATAATAAATGATATGTACACTAAATAAAATATATAATTATAAATAATTTCAGAATACAAAAATGATATGTACACTAGATATCCACTACTCAGATGCTACAAGTCCCCAGACTGAACATTAGAGGGCCCTCCAGTACAACTTTGCACCACCCAGATTAAAAAACAAACAAACAAACAAAAAAAAAAACCTTGAAATTATTTAGGTATTTTTTCCAATGTAACAACGCTTTATCCTTAATCTAAATCAGTTTAAGAATCAAAATACTTTACAATATATATATATATATATATATATATATATATATATATATATATATATATATATATATATATATACATACATACATACATACACACACACACACACACACACACACACACACACACACACACACACACACACACACACACACACATATATATATATATATATATATATATAATATATATATATATATATATATATATATATATATATATATATATATATATATTTTGCATAATAACACAATCCACACAATGAGAGATTACTTATAGACTAAACTAAATATGGACCACAGACATAGGTCAAGGTAATCTATTTCTGATCAATGTATTTTAGTCTAGCATAACTCTCATACTTTTTTTTTGCACACGATATAAAACACTCAAATGGCCAGAATTATCACCAGTGACAACTAATATGTTTTTTGTAAGCTTATTTATAATATAAAAAAACTCACTAATGGTTCATTAGATCCACATCTGACAATCCTAAATAATTGATCATCTCTCCTTAAAAACACCCTTTGTCTGCTTCCCTCTCTCCATGTTTTCTACTAAGAGGAAAAACAGGGAATAACATTTTCCTATAATTTTTTATAAACTTTCAATTTAAATCACTTAGATACAGTGGTTAAAATTCAAATGAAGTGCACTGCTTGGTGTTTGTGAGATGCAGCAAGTTTCCCATGTGGTGATGCTGTGCTTGATAGAGGAAATAAAAAAAAAAATCAGGATCATTTCTTTTTAAGAGGGAAGTCTGAGAAATAATGATACCTGACAGTTATACTCTGCCATTGCCAAACTTGTTGAATTCCCCACAGAAGTTTTTTTAAATACTTGTCCTTGCGATCAGTTAAACATCCCCTGGAGGCCTGTCGGAGTTTTCCCTTTGAACAAACCTGAGGGATCACACGGTGTGGGACTCTGCTAGGACCTTCAGGTCTTAACAGAAGGTGCTGCTGGGAATTTCTCTAATGGCATGATTCGTAATTTCTTCTGCTATGGCAGAGACAAAAGAGAGATGTGAGATGAGAAAGAGCAGAAGGAGTGAGAAGGCTGGGAATGCACTTTAAGAGAGAATCTTTAGCTGGGCTTAATTTCCCATGCTTGAGCAGAGCTGTGGATTTTTTTTCCTCCCCTTCTGCAAAGATCTTTGTCAGACCCTACTTACTCAAGATAGAGCCAGGGGCACTCTGAGAGAGTACACATCACCTAGATTTGCCTTCCAGCCCACTTTCTCTAGCAAAGGCTCCCTCTTTCCCCTGACAAAAGACAAAAGAGCGTTTTAGAAATCAAATCTCTGTTTGTCAGGGGGAATATGCGGCATGCTTCGGTTGGAATACACTCACAGGCAATGTAATTGGTACAAACACTGAAGTGCTAAAACATTCCCTGTTTGATGCTAATGTTAAAGAGGCATTAGCACATGCAAAGCAAGCTCTCTGGGTAAGGGATTCCCATTGAAAGATCATTTTGACACAGCTGCCTTCTTCTTCGAAAAAAAAAGAAAAAAAAAAAAGTCAATCTAACATGCCCAGAAGCATACTGAAGCATAGTATGTTATTGATTTCCTGGATTTATCTTGACTTGCTGATTACAAATACATTTATTGTCTAATTTGTGTCTTTTAAGCTGTGTGTAAACATAACTCATAACTTTAGGGGAGAAGGTTTTGCTTGTAGTCTTAGGGAAAATAAAGTGGTTTAAAGGTTAGCATAAAGACTATTCTTTCCTTTGAGACAGGAGGGATGGAGAGATGCACCCCAGAGGAATTTAGCCTGGAGTGTGAGTGCAAAGGGGATTTTGGAGAGCGCAGGGGTTTACCGACCTGCTGTAGCATTGCTTTGTCCGCAGTGTCCATCAGTCTGGTCTCTTGAGCGCTGCAGGAATGAGACACACACTGCAGGAAAGTGCTTTTTTTTCCAAAGCCAGACAAAGAGTGATGGATTGGGCTAGGCAGAGCAAACAATGCATTTGTTAAAGCAGGAAAAAAAGAACTGTCAGGAAAACACCTTAAAATATTTAAAGTCATATGTATATCATATGAATATAATTTTGGTATTTGATCATTGTGCATTGGCTGCTATAACCTAATCTGGGTATAATAGTCTGTAGTATCTGATGTGTCAGTACTTTTTTTTTACAGGGCATTAAAGGTTTTGAATTAGTATTTAACTAAAAAAAAATCAATGATTTGTGTGTATTTGCTGAATTTGCTTTGACACCAGACTCAAATCATTTGTGTTTTTTTCAGCTTTTATCCTAAGGAAACTTAATCAGGTTACCTGCGACTCTGAGGAACTTGAGTCTCAGAAAGTGTAAAATAATAATCACCTTTTCCTCCAATAATCATGCCAATTTCCTTTGTAGAAGGCAATGAACCTTGATGTGGCGTATTTAGGGATTTCTTCTTTTTCATCTAGGTTATAGTAATTAATGTGTGTTTTCTCTTAAATTAGCCCTCAGAGGAATGATAACTCAAATTTTTGTATTTATCTTAGTAATAGGCTGGAAAAGAAAATGCTAAACTGGAATATTTATGCAGTCCAACACTTTGCTTGGAGAATAAACTGCATGGAAAACGTTACGTGATGAAATATGAATGTGTTCGGGGTGCAAAGTTAATTAAATATTTACAGCTGAGTGTTAGTTTACAACCCCGGTTAAGATGCCAGCCATCTACTATAACTGTTTCGTTCGAAATCCTTCTTTTTGCCAGTGAATGAAGCCCCAATATTAATGATCAGATTTAGGAAGAATTATTTGGTTCTGTCATTGAATAGGCCTTAATCAGGCACTATTGTAAGTTGTTTGAGAAAACTCACAGAGAGAGTAATAGGGAGAGCCCCATGGGGACTGATCTTATATCAGGAGATAGCAGATTTTTTTACACTAAAGAAGCTACTCAATCCCACCAAAGACTGAATTATTAAAAGCACTATATGTTTTTCAAAGGCCTGATTTAGCTCGTAGGTTGGTGGGAATGTTTCTCACTCTCAAACTGAATCGTTTCTGTTCCACCCCCACCCCTCTATGATTCTCTGCACGCCTGCTCAAATGGCCCTTTACTTTCTAAGCATGCTTTTACGGCCTTTGAAGAGTTATTTTGGTTGATCAAAAGGATACGTCTGCTCGGTAAAGTGAACTGCGGCTATTCGCTGGCTTGTTTAATACTCCTCCCTCCTAGGTTTGGTTTATAAATTTATTATCAGTAATGTATACGGGGGTTCTCATGCCTCGTTGAAGCCTAGAAGCTAAGAGTCGATGCTGTGCAGAGAGATAGAGGACAAGACGAAATGAGAAGAAGTGAACAAGAGCAAAAAAGGCAAGAAGGAGGGCAGGGATACAGCTCTCACTGACAGATGCTGGTGTGAGGTTTCAAAGCACTGTATTCATTGATGACTTACTTGATTCAGCGACCAGAGAACGTATTTGTTAACATCATGTAAGTTACATCATGTAAGGTGTGGAAATGCTATGTCTAACTAACATTTAGGATTCAAGTTTATACTATGCAAGCATGTTAGTTTCACTAATAACAAAAAGAAACACATTACTTTCATACTCACATAAAGTTCATTACTGTTGTCATTATTTACCGGTGGTTTCATTAACTGAATGGTGATTTGGGAGAAAAAACAAAACAGAAAGAAGTAGATGCAGACTCAGGGAGGACATGTGAAAGTCCACCCAGTAATCCATGCTTAGTGTGGAATCGTGTGCTGTAAGGTGGCACTCAACTACAGCACTCTCCACAAAGACCCATGTAGTCTGGTAGATCGCTTGTGCAAAATTACCCCTGATGTGTCTGTGTGTGAAAGGCTTCACCTGTATTCTCACCTCATGCAAAGCGTTCTTCGGATGAGCTCTAACCCCCCACAACCAGGACATGGCAATTACTGAAGATGAAGGAATTAATTAATGAATCTAAATAATGTGGGACTGCTAGAAACACAGTTCAGCATATACTGCTTATACTTACTTCAGTGGTTTGTGAACTATCTACTACACAGAGCAACAAAATTATTTCAAAATATATTATTTTCAAAATATATTTTTAACATTATTTTTAACAATTGCATTTGCAGTCAGCATCAGGTTAAAAGTCTAGCACTTGTATTCATTTTTAGCTTATATGAATTCCTATTCAATTCATTCATAAAGAAAAATCCATCAAATCTCCTTTTCCCTCATTAAAATTGTTGCAAATTCTGGACAACATTGGGTTGCACCACCACATTGTTGTCATCACTGGCAGCTTATATCTGTTCTTGTGAACATATAACAGTGTGAACATGCTCATTTCTTATGACGTTTCACTCATTAAAAAGTGTTATGGACAAGCTCAATATACTATAAACTGTGCTCCTCCTGAACACTTCACGTCCAGACATTCTTTTCTCTTCCTTTTCACCTGGTCCTAGTAACGAGGGCAGGGCAGAGACAAAGCACCGGATAATTACAGCAATAACACACACAGGATGTCACTGATAAAGATTGGATGCGAGGCAGCTTTCTACTTTGTGTCAGCAGCCTGGTGCTCTCGTCCTCCTGATCCCAACATCACTTCTTTCATCTCCTCTACTCGGCCATGAAAAATTCATCCAAGGCCTCCAGAAATATTTATAGGCAAAAACTTAGGGAGAAATGTTTGTGCTGAAAAATTAATGGCCACATGGGTACCTAACAGTTGTATATCCCTGTAATGAACTTGATAGCTCACATTACACAATATTCTTTTTTTTTTATTTTTTTTATATAAAATCTTAAATTTTTTTCACTTTTCTTTTTATGTTCTTCTCACCCTTGAACAGGGCTGATTGGGCAGAAAACTGTAAGAGAATACTTGGTCGATTTCTGTGAGACTCATACAAGAATATATAACCTTCACATCAGGTCAGGCCTTTGAATCCAATGGTATCATTTGTAATATAATGAGTTTCCCTCTTAAAAGGCTAAATGGTATATGCTTTTGCTTTATATGTCTGTTGTGTTTATGAGCATGTTCTATATGTAATACACATCAGGTCACTGCCCACAGGTCCTGACTATACAGAATGACATGAAGACTTAAAGTACCCCATAGCTGGTGCAAGGTGGGGTCTAACAAGACCTTGCCACAAGGCCTAATTATATCTAGAAATCTGCTTGCTGAATATGTTATGTATGGCTGTGAGGACTTACTACTTTAATACTATGATGGCAAGAGCTTCTTCAGTATTTAAGGATGTTGACCAGAAAGATTACTAAGGGTTGTGTGCATGTACACTGTCAGTTGATGATGTATAAGGATACTTAATTAGCTAAAGTAGGTAAAGTAATGTAATCAAATGGAAATAAAATAAAAATAAAAATATTTTATTTTTTCTGTGTGACTTGGTGCCAAATGATCCATGACCAGGTGGATGGGACCAGTGTCATACAGCATTTGTCTGCTATGTCAGCACTCGAATATTGCATATTCTAAACTGATGCTTTGTAACGCTTCTGTATAAGCTCTATGCACACCTTAAAATAATAAAAAAAATTTAAGGTGTTTGGGAGATGCCCATATCCAGAGTGGCTTACAGGAGTGCTTTGAAGTCTCTTTCAATGAATACATGCTGATTCTGATACTGATACTGGTTTACTAGATATCAGACTAAGAATAAAATCAGTCTTAAAAACTCTTTTTGTTTGGGTATATAGTAAAAAAAATCAAATCGACAGCCAGGATTAAAAGAATTTAATAAAAAGTGCAAATTTAAGTACTAATTAATTTTTTTAATGAATAAGTGGGTCTTTAGTTGTCATATGGAGTCAGTGAGTAATTCATCTGTTTGGACATCCAGGGGAAGTTGCAGGTAGTGCTTATCATGTGCTTTTAGCCTACAACTTGTGCAATTGTATTGAGTATGTACATTTAAAGAATTACCATCAATTGTAAAATGGGTCTATTACAGAAGCCTATTGCACTACCCCTCCCAGCCAGAGAAGGTCAGTCTTCCGAATACTGTTCAGCACTTCCTTTGCTGTTGCCAAGAAGTATCACAAATTCCCTGGAAAATGTGCACTAACCCATCAAATAAGGAGAAAGAATGCAGTTTAAAAGCATTATTATGTCTGTACCGTGGAGAAAGAGGATATTTCGAAGTTGGTCTTGTCTCACAGCCAAAGCTCCAGGTAAGGATACATGTTACACTTTGTATCATAAAAATGTTATATAATCTTTTGTAGCTTTCCAAATGACCTGATGAGGTATTCTGAACAATTGTATAGTTACCTATTAAACAGTTCCTGGAATCTCCCACATTCATTACAATAAGGGAGTAGTTAAATGACCCCAGATCCCACTTGTCCCCTGTACAGTCAATACTATCAATCCACTGGCACTATTAAAGTGCACTTTATCCCTTACCAGTCACATTGGGGTGCTCCATTGTGATTATGCTCCCTTTCTCATGATTAGCTACTCAACACTTCCATTGTTTTGACAGTTCAATACACCCAGCATACTCAGAATTCTCACTGTGAAGGGGCAATAGGCAATAATTTCAGAATAAACCACAGTCTGACGGTTTAATTTTTGTACTTTATTTACACTCAACATTTTTTTATTTTCTAATGGTATTTATTTAATCTCACCTATTGCTTGTTAACTCGACACTTTAGGTTAAGTATTGCATATAGTTTTGCACCTGTAGCAACTACACACCACTTAGTTAATTGTTTTCTTGTTTAGATTTAAATCTTATTTTCTCCAGTTTTTATTTCTGCATACCTGTCTGGACTTTGAACAGTGTTGTGATGCGATGGAATCAGTCAATGGTTTATGTGGAAATATCAAAACGTTTTGAAATAATATTATGCCATTTAGTCCCCAGGTAATTGAACAATAAGTTGCTCCAGGTACTTCTAAAGAGTTTTCATTTGCAGGAATACTTTTGGTTTTGTACTTGTAGAGCAACATTCATTCTAGTTAATTGTTTTAATCCAAGTAAATTGAAGTGAATTCAAAAAAGATATGACATTTAACAAATTCTTAGAATTATTTGCATTCTTCTTTCTCAGGGGGGTTTGTGGTTAGAATATTGACTAAAGTTTATAGCTCTTTAAATATTAACCCTTTATCTTTTCCATTCAGATAACAAAAATGTGTTTATTTGCCACAGTTAGTCTCAGTTTTGCAAACAGGACCAACATGTGGGTTTTTTCTTTTGGTAAAAACAATTTTCTTGAGTCTCCTTCCATTGTCAGTGGTGCTAGAGGGGCCACGACTTTATCATTCTGTCTGTCCACATTATCAGGACAGTTCAGCGAGCTGGTATCTAGCTTCTGTCAGGAAGTACCTCATGCTGAGATGGAAGGTGTTGAGGTGATGATTGCTTTCTGACCTCTCCTCACTCGATCCATTACATCCACAATGAAAGACTCCGTTTTCTCCTCACCTATCTCTAAATGGGTAAAGGTGCCTAAGCACACCACATTCCCTTTGATTTCACATCTGTGCTGTCATTTGATCCTTAACTCTGCTCAGTGCTGCACCTTTCCACTTCTCTAGTTTAGAGGACGTGTCAAAGCTCAGCGGCCGAACCGCCACTGTCGTCATTGGCCTTTTCAGTTCTTCCTTTGATTGAGGCCTTTGACCAGACAGGAGAGTCACACTTTATGGATTCTTCTTAAGATGCTTTTGTATTTTCAGGTACAACTGATGACCTAAATGCAAATGAACTGTGTTCTGTGTCATGCTGACAATGTGTTCTAAAGGTTACAGATTACGCATCATCCCTTTTCTACTGGCACTATCCACTTTTTCCATGATTCTAACAAGTATTGTACTCCTTATCAAAATAGGTATGAGTAATGATGTAAAAATATAAGAATAAATCTAATTGACAATCAGTAAAAAAAAAATCTGAATTGTGGTTGTGCTTTATACATTATAAAAATATATTTTGGTTTTTTTATTCCAAAATACTCCAACAGCAAAAAGAGGAGAACAAACTGTCTCTTTGAATCCTAGTGGGATTTTAATGTATATATTTTTGTTATGGACTACAAAACATATTATAATCAGTTTTTATGAAGGTATCCAGTTATGCTACATAATGTAATGATATGGTGGAAATCATATACCGTTGTGCCATAAAGCCATGGCATTTTTTTTTTGCTGTCACATTTTCTGCTTTGCTAATTTGATTTATTAATTCACTGTAATTTTTTGTTTTGTACTTCAGAACATTGTTCATCTTTCCCAAATATGCAGGAATAAATGTAAAGTGTGCAGCTGTATTTTTTTTTCTACTTATTTTGCTACACATCTTTAGATTTTTTAGAAGTGACAGTGATAAAAACACTGGCTTTTGTACTTTTTTCTACCTGTAGTAACTCTTAGCCGAAATAAAATTACGAAGTGTTTTCATGACTGGTAGGCTTTGTGTTACTTTATTGATTGTGGCTCCTTCCTCCAGAGAGCAACACTTTTATATAAAGCTTAAAGGTCCATAGGGGATGTGTGTATGTCTCTGTACACACCATTTTACACTTGTAGCCACTGACGGGAACAGACACAAATTCAATTCACAGCACTTTAAGACAATGTAAACAATTTACACACTGAGGAGTGAAAGAGATTCCTCAAGAGTGCAAGGATTTCACTGTGTGACTGGCTATAGATCATGATCTTCTCCTCGATCGCTTACAGAATTACATCGGTATTCAGGGACAGGCATTAAGCTGGTTTAAATCCTACCTGTCCAATCGTTACCATTTCGTAGATTTAAATGGAGAGCTATCCAGGATAATGCTAGTAAATTATGGCGTGCTACAAGGGTCAGTTCTGGGACCCCTGCTTTTTACAATATACATGCTTCCATTAGGAAATATTATTAGAAGGCATGGAATTAGCTTCCATTGTTATGCTGATGATACCCAGCTATATATTTCATCCAAACCAGGCGATACAGCTCAATTAGCTCGCATAACTGAGTGTGTTGAAGAAATAAGAGATTGGATGACCCATAACTTTCTGCTATTAAATTCTGATAAAACGGAGATTTTGCTCATCGGCCCAAAAAATAGTACACAGAAGCTCCAGCATCTCAGCCTGCATTTAGACGGTTGTTCTGTAACTACTAGTTCAACGGTAAAAGACCTGGGAGTTATTTTAGACAGCAACTTATCTTTTAAAAATCACATCAATCAAGTTACAAAAACAGCCTTCTTTCACCTTAGAAATATTTCTAAGCTAAGAAATATGTTATCTATATCTGATGCAGAGAAGCTCGTCCATGCGTTTATGACCTCTAGAATAGACTACTGTAATGCATTACTAGGTGGATGTCCTGCATCATTAATAAACAAGCTTCAGTTAGTTCAGAATGCAGCAGCAAGAGTTCTTACTAGGTCAAGAAAATACGATCATATAACCCCAATCTTATCGTCCCTACATTGGCTTCCTATTAAGTTTCGAATAGACTACAAACTACTGCTACTCACTTATAAAGCACTAAATGGTTTGGCTCCCATGTATCTATCCAGTCTCTTAACACGCTACAATCCGTCACGCTCCCTGAGATCTCAAAACTCTGGGCTTCTAGTAGTTCCTAGAATAGCAAAGTCCACTAAAGGCGGTAGAGCATTTTCACATTTAGCTCCTAAACTCTGGAATAGTCACACACATCACATCACATCACACACATCACATCACAACCTTGTGCTCCAGAACATCTGATCACATGCACATTATCAACTTGTGCTGTTAATATCATGAACAGCAGCTACGCTAATTCCTCTCCACTGCTTCTCTTTCTCTCCCCATCCCGAGGCATCCTGAGGTTTGGCCAGCTCCAGTCACGTCCCACCTCGTGAAGATTATGGACCTATGGATGATCATGGAGAAGTAGATGCCGAGTGTTTAAAGGCCCTGGCATGGAGAAGCTGATGCTGGATCTATGATGATCACAAATTGTTCTGTATTGTTGAAAGATTTATGACCAAACTTTTGATGTCACCCATATGAGGATGGGTTCCCCTTTGAGTCTGGTTCCTCTCAAGGTTTCTTCCTCATATCATCTAAGGGAGTTTTTCCTTGCCACTGTCGCCACGGCTGCTCATCAGGGACAAACGCACACCATTCACCTTCACTGTTGTTTTCTGTAAAGCTGCTTTGAGACAATGTCTGTTGTGAAAAGCGCTATACAAATAAACTTGACTTGACTTGACTTGACTGGCTTTTGAAGGCTGCTATATGTGTATGATTTACTTTTAATATTAAAATCTTGTGAATATATTCTTGGTTACATTCTGATGCGTGGGGGAGTGGTGGCTCCAGGTGGGGGTGTGGTGGCTCCAGGTGGTGGCTCCAGCGGTTAAGGCGCTGGGTTACCGATCGGAAGGTCGGGGGTTCAAGCCCCGGTATCGCCAAGCTGCCACTCTTGGGCCCTTGAGCAAGGCCCTTAACCCTCTATGCTCCAGGGGACCCTTACGAGAAAAATAAATCAAGGACCGTGACGTCGGAGCGACGTGGGGCCGCCTTCCCGTGGGCTCACCACCTGCAGGAGGGACCGTAAGGGACCGGTGCTGAGAGGATTGGGCAGCAGTCAAAGGCGGGGGCCTTGACAGCCCGATCCCTGGACACGGAGAAGTGTCTGGGGAATCTGCTTAGACTCGAATTACGGATAAGCGGGAGAAGATGAAATGAAATGAAATGAAATGAACATTCTGATGCTTTTAATTAAAAGGTCAAATAGAAAAATTAACCTTCCGATGCAGTACAACCAAAAGAAGTGGAATTCTGGGATTCACTTGCAGGCAATCCATCCCTATTCTGTCCTGTCAGAAGTCCACTTATTCCAAAGATGGTGTATAAAACTTTCTTGTTTGTATCGACTTGAGAAAGATGCACAAAGTGTCATTAGGCACTTTAGTAGATGTTTGTCCTCTATAATGAGGTGATGATTAAATATTTATTGTCAAGGTCCATAAGGAAAACATTTGACAAAAAAGAATGGTCTTGAAAAAGATGTTCACTTTAGGCTGGTGTAATTATTGAAATACATATTTTTGCTATTGTCTCCTGAGCCAACTGACATTCAAAGCTCTTTAAAAGACCTTATTTTAATTTATAAATTAAACGAATAATAATAGATTATAAATAATAAATAATATATAATAATAAATAATAATATAGATTATAAAAACAAAGCTAGACATCAATATCCTTGGGACTGGATAAGAGAAAAGGTCTTTTGCATGACCTGATGGTAGGTCTAACATAACGAAACATATAATTACTTGTACATTCTGTCTTGACTTGAAGAGTTGCAAAGATGGTAAATTATCTTGCTAGAACAATTCTATTAGAGGGTTGTCCTATGTTAAATGTGGCTTTAATGCTGGAGGTAGTTGGTAAAAATTTTGTGCTAAACCCTCAACTGTGCAGTATTACAGTTAGGATTCTCTCACTTGAAATCAAAGCTTAAATAAAAGAGGTCAAAAAGAGGTCCCAAATGTCCTTCTCCTTGTAGAGACAGTATTAAAATGAGCCTTTATCTGTAATTTATACTAACCAAGCACTTGATAAATAAAAAAATATTTTCTGTAACCAATAACACATTGATTGATGTGCCAGTTTACCAAATATAATAAATTATATATAATCATCAAAAAGCAACAGAAGCACTTTTTCCCCAGAATATAATCTTGTTTCTTTGAAGGTGCAGTTTGGAAACCTGTGCAAAATAATATCTCACTTTTTTATTGCCTAAGAATAATAACAATAAAAGTATGTAGTAAACCAATGCAGGGCCTTCCCTCTTCAATACATGTGGTACATGTTTTGTTAGCATCTATGACATAGAATTATATAGAGGCAGAGATTGAAAGAAACAAACTAAAGTAATTTCACAGAAATGTTAGGAGTAATATATTCTGTTTCCAAATGAATTACCATCCTGTGTGCTGTGTTGCGCCGGCAGGTTGATATAGCTTAATAAAAAAAAGTGCACCTTTGATGAAAACATGTTCTATATCAACCTAGATGTTCAAATATAAATAATATTCACCCCTGATTTGTAGATGTTCCTCACATGCCTGGTTTGAATCTAGGCTACAAAGACTGATGGGAGAATTTGAGAAAACTCTTTAAAAAACACCTTATATATATAATATATAATTTTTTTTTTTTTATGAGAAACTCTTCGAAATAATGACCTTTTGTGTTCTGGGACCTCAGCCACAAATCTGTTGTTCTTCTAAGAGTGCTGAAGTCAAAGAGGGATTAAAGAGAGAAAGAACGAAAAGAGATTGCAAGAATAAAAATAAAAAAAACAAGTTTTTACTGCAGAGTGGTGGGAGAAGCGTTAAAACCTGTGGTCTCTGAGCGAGTAATCTCGGGCTCACAGCGAGCTATGGCCTCTGCCTCAACCTCTCCTCTTTCATCTTCCCTTTGTCGGGACGAGTGCACTGATACTTCTCTCACATGCCGTCCTTCTCTCTTCTCCCTCTCTCCCGCTCTCCATCACTGTGACTCGGAGCAAGATGATTACTTTCTCGTGAAACTGCTCCACAGCTCACCCCGTCCATCTTTCATCCATCTCTCCTCCTTTTTCTCTTTTTCACTCTCAATCACTCGATCGCCCACTCATTTCTACCCATCTCTTTGCTCTCTTGCTCACTTGCTTTTTCTCTTTCTCTCCTGTACCCAAGAATCTCTGCTTAGAAGACATCAAAGGGTACGATCATAGCCCAATGGTTTAAATTTTTAAAGATGGAATAACAGCCGGAGAACATTGCACGTCCCTCTCGTCCCGTACTTGTGTCGCCCTGTGCTGCAGTATCATCAGCCAGCAGAGGGCGAATCTCAAATTTGGAGAGATCTTTTTTTGCCCAGTGAGGGGTCAGTTTGCAGTGGGATGTCTTTTTTCTCTCGTCCCCCTTTCCCCCCTCTGAGGTGACTCCCTGTCCTCTCAACGGGTTCTAAGAAAGCAATGCTGGTGCTGTGATCACAATCCGGCTGATATTCCGTTTGAAATGGGAACAGGCTCATTTTCGTCAGCCTCCCTCCCACTAGGGGACATCCCAGGCACCATGGCATGCCAAGGGTCATCATTAGAAAAGGCCTCCTGCTAAAATCCAATGTCTTGTGGCTAGTTTTGCTTTTATTTTTTTTCTTTGTTGTATTTATAAGCATTAATGAGGAAAATTTTATACAACCCACATTGCTGCTTGTGTAAACCTCATGAGCTTTTTTCCCTCCCCTATTTTATTTGTTATTCCTTTATTTCCCTTTTTATCTTTTTTCTTTATGTAAAGTTTTCTCTCTATTATCTAGCAAATTCTGACAAAGGGCCTTGTGTGGAAAACAAACAAATATTCACAGAAATGAAGATGTGGGGGGAGTGGTGGCTCCAGCGGTTAAGGCGCTGGGTTACGGATCGGAAGGTCTGGGGTTCAAGCCCCGGTATCGCCAAGCTGCCACTCTTGGGCCCTTGAGCAAGGCCCTTAACCCTCTATGCTCCGGGCGTCCCTTACGAGGGAAATATCAAGGTCCGTGACGTCGGAGTGACGTTGGGCCGCCTTCCCGTGGGCTCACCACCTGCAGGAGGGACCGTAAGGGACAGTGCTGTGAGGATTGGGCAGCAGTCGAAGGCCTGCTTAGACTGCTGCCCCCGCGACCCGAAATTACGGATAAGCGGGAGAAAATGAATGAATGAATGAATGAAGATGTGTCTGTGTAACAAAGAGTGAGTGAAAAAATTGAGTGAGAGAAATGCTCATTTCTTATTTTTGAATTCAGAAAGATTTCATGATCAAAGAGGGCTTAACATCTCCCAGTTGTTCAAAGGGACTCGTCTAAAACAAATGTAATGTGACCGGGGATAGAGGTGCCCTCATTAAGTGCTGAAGCAGATAAGGACAGGTGAGGACAGGAGCAGCGTTAATTCTTTCCCCTTCACAGAACATGCTTTTGTTTGCTTTCCCTTCATCCTCCATCCTCGTCCTCGCCTACATGTTGCCCTTGATATTGATTATGGAAGGAAGTGCGGAGATGAAGAAGGATTTTGTGAGAAGTGTGATTTAGCTGTTTTGTCAGAGATGGCCCCTAAACAAGTAGGGGCTGATGGCTGTTTTGAAACAAGTCACAACGAGCTAAACAATTTATTGAAAATGAACAGCTGGAAATGAAGGAAGCACATCCTGAATAATACAAAGTTAATAGTTAATAAAGACTGGCCATAAATGACAGGAGCTTTAGGTGTGAGAACAAGGACGCTGTCTACAATCCTTTAGAAAATATGTCCAGCCATATTCATATGTTGTGTTTAGCCATTCACATACCACTAATATTACTACTACTACCACTGATAATAATAATAATGATTATTTATGAATTATATTTTCTAGTTTCTTGCATTTTCCTAATGGCCATGCGTTCCTCTGCATTTTTCCTCTGCATTGTCTTGTTTATTTCACCTCTTAGAAACATGTAAGTAGTAAAATTTATGGTCCTTAAAATACCTAGTTATAAGTGATTGTGTGAATGTGTCCTGCAGTTTGCAGCTGTCCCTTCCAGGTTGCATTCTTTGGGATAGAGTCTGAATTGATGAACAGTATGTGAACTACAAAATGTATAAATGAATCATCATCTTCAATAACTAGTATTAATGTCATTCACAGAATGCTAAACAATAATAATTCTATATTCAAGTACAAACCTAATTAAAATCAGTGCTTATAAATGTGCATTCAGATTACTTAAAAATCACAGTTGATATTTCAGGTTTTTACGGACATGGCCCTCAGAGGTAATTGAAACGTACTATAAGTGAAGGACTGAGCTATGGTTCAAAATCAAGACTATATGCATACAAGTTGTAGGAAAATATATAAGCTTGGATAAATTAAATGAAAATGAGTGCAGTGAAGGTTCAGTTCAAGGAAAAGTCAGGAACGTTAACCCCTTACATTTTCAGTTAGAGGTTCTACATTTGCATAAATTATATCTGCATTCTACTTTTAGCTATTTACTGAAAATGCTTTTAAGATAAATAGCTGAATAATTCAGAACACAGACAGCAGTGCAACTTGTCCATGTGTTTTTTGTTCAAAAAAAGAACAAAGGCTTTTGAATAACAATGAACTTTGTACTTTGGTTTATTTGGGAGAAATAATAACAATATCTATTAAAATGGTGATTAAGGTTGCAGGTTTTTTTTTTTTTTACACCTGGAAGATCAAGACAAAGCTAGAAAAGAGATGAATACAGGGCTTTTGTTCACACAGTATGGTGCACACATTCAAAATACACACAGACACAGACACACACAGACACACACACACACACACACACACACAAACAAACACTAATTTGGTTTCTTGAGAAAGTTAACTTTTGGGGCATCACATCCAGATTGCGTCGTGTTGGTCTGTTGGATCACTGTTGCGTGCAGGTAATTTTTGGTTCTTGCATTCCGCTGCTATTTTATTGCCACTATCGGCGGTGTCTGCTCAAGCCAACACACCCAGCATGTGTGATATTGCCCTCTTGCAATCCATAAGCAATAGAGGAGGCCCTGAATAACATACTAAAGCAGGCAGACCTGTTTTATTCACAAACCATGCTTTTGCATTGCATCCATGGCATGTTGGTACAAAATATGAGCAAAAGTATATATGAAAACACAAATTGTGAGAATAGCATCGTTGAGGCTGTGTAGCATGGCAGAGCCTAGATCTTCGATCTTGCTCGAATTCACAATCATTGTAATAAAATCCCAGTGACATTTTCTATTTGTTTTTATTGGGAGATAATGATCATCTGACATTTTGTTTGTTGGCAGGAGGTGTGTAGAACCAGTAATAACATCCTCACTCTGTTTTTGGTCTCTTGCTGTTTGGTATTTGTCTAAGAAGTAGTTTTTAGCATTAGAACATTAGAATCAGTTACATGCAAATATGTATATATGAGAGTACAGACAGTATGTGTTTGACTGGATGTATTTGACACTCGCTCTTTCTCTCTCTATTTATACATTACATGCACTGGCCTATTCCTTATCAGTATGGAGACCTTGCAGGTAAACATGCTCGAGCTGTCCATTAAACAAGCAACCCATTCACCTCTGCATGAGTAGCCTCACACACGGGCTAATGATGAGCTGCTAAAAAATGGAGGAGGAAAGAAAGTGTGTAAAATTGGGCTGAACCTTCATATATCCATGGCAGCAAAGCAACAGAGGGATTTTGCTAAAGTTAGGAATGAAAGACAGGATTTCAGTGGTGAACGGTAGTGTCTGATGTCTAATGAAGGTACATTTTAGATCAGCTTGGGTTTCTTTTTTCCACATTCAGTTGATTCAAAATATTTAATAGGTCATGTGTTGAATGGTTAGTGTTGAATTACAGCCACAGAATGCTAATTAACCAATTATAGTTTCTGTTATATGAAGTAAAAATTTGTTTTATCAGAAAACATGCACAATGCCTAAACATCTAGAACATTACTGTAAGGAGAAACGGATGTTCCAATGTTTTACTTGTTCAAATTTACTTTAATTGTTCAATTTAATTCATTTTTATTTGTATAGCATATTTAACAATAAACATTGTCTCAAAGCAGCTTTACACAGATAATGCGGTGATAAAGAATGATTAAGATGTTCTTTATAAGTGTAAGTTTGTCCCTGATGAGCAAGCCGGTGGCAACTGTGACAAGGAAAAACTCTCCAAGATATCCAAGGCATAAGGAAAAACCTTGAGAGGAACCAGACTCAAGAGGGAACCCATCCTCATCTGGGTTGCACCAAATGTCCATTTATTACAGATAAACAATATTGTGGGGTGCAATGATGGTGATCAGAAGTAAACTGTAGTCCTGAGTGTAGCAGACTGTTGACATTACCTACAGTTCAAATCCATCCGCTAAGCTCCCGTTCTTACTCCGGAATTTTATGGAACCACCCAAGGCGTTGATGAGAAACCGTCCTCAGCTGCACAGAGTGGCCTTCAATCTAAGAGGACACTATCCAGAGGCAGGCCTGGACAAAATGGGAAGATGCATGGAGGGAAGAGGGGCAGGAACAGTGGTCACTGGAACCTCAGGAGCAATTGTTTTTACCTTGTAGCTGTCAATCCAGCTATATTTTGCTGAGGGCAAAGAGAAGCACAGATTTATGCAAAAACCTTTCTGTGCACTAGAGGGCAGTATGTGCCTTGAAAATACACCTTTGTGTACCTTTTGACTCACAGGGGAAAGGAAAACACAGACAGTCCATCGTGGTAACTCAGTTTCAAATGCTCATAGCCATTATTAGCCTGAATACAGTCTGTGTCGAAGTCACACTGGACACACACTCCTTTCCCTTTTATTCTCTGCTTTGTGCGCGTTTCTAACCCGACTGAAACAATGATGTAAGCTGCTGTAAGTTGCTGCAGGTAGTGTGAGGAGGCTCCTATTAAACATTTGGCCACGGCCTTGACAAAGGATGCTGCGCTGCACTTTTTCACAGCTACTTTTCCCCACTTTTTTTTTTTTTTTTTTTATAAATAGTGCACAGTCCATCTATTGGTCATTGAGTAGGTAAAGATTTCTGTTTCTTTTGCTATTTGAAGAAATTAGTGAGCTAAAAATAACACTATTTTCATATTACAGCAAATGTAGCTGATTGGGCAAGACCTGTTTGCTCACTATTTTTCTACATGCAAATAATGCTATAAAACTTGGACAACATATTTTTGGATTATGTAGATTTTCATTACATGTTTTTAATATTACAATTTAATAAAAAAAGAAATTAAGTACAAATTCAGCTCTTACTTTCACCATTAGTGTTGACATTATCTGCCGTCATAGTAGTCATTATACTGGATAAAGGACATGTTTGGATTCTCTATAGTGTTTTATCTGCTCAGTGGTGCAAGACCTGCTTGCCAACTATATTAGTTTTGTATTAGTACTGAATCTAAAATGTTATAAAATATATATTTGATATTTCATTTTCAAATGTGTGCCTGAAATTCTCTTTACATAAATGCACGACTACCCTAATAAAATATTATGCTGTGTTGTTTATTATAGAGCAGAGTCTCATGGGTATTTTAAACCTTGACAATTATCTGGGGGCCATCGAGCACCTTTACCTCTTAATTTAAAAAAGCTGAAGTGTGTGACACAGGCTCTGCTGGTAGAACAGTGTCAATTACGAGTGACTGTAGATTATTTGTAAATTAAATACAGGACTAGCAGAGACTGCTCGGGCGTCATGGCTAACACCTCATTCCGAAACAGTAACAGCTGCCAAGGCCTTGTCCACTGAGAGAGCAAGCGAGAGAGAGCCGTGTTCATTAGGCAGGACTATTTCTCCTGGGTTCTCCCACCTGCCTTGATCACGTTAACATTAATAATACATGGCCGAACGCAGTAATACAACCGGTGTGTTCAATCCTCTCCACATTCTCACAAGGCTCTGACCTCAAATCATTGGAGGGGGGAAAAAAAATCTCCCCTCTTTATACAAGACAGCCACTTCTGTTTTTTGTTACCAAAAGGTAATGTGTCTCAGCCCTGTTTGCGCACAGAGACACAACAAATGGGTTTAGCCTTTTCCTTTTCGGGTTCACTGAGCCTTCAGAACCACATTCTGGCCGAGGGATCTGAAAGATGAAAGTTGTCAATTTGGAGTTGGCGAGTTGTCAATTTGGAGTTTGGAGTTCATTTCCTGTGTGCCACAGTCGAAGCACCTCGCACGAACAAGATGTTTTATTCACAGATAGAAGTTACAAAGAACAAGAGGGAGAGGGGGAGAGACAGCAAATGTCTGAAGATGATAGGATTTCATCCGACATAGATAGGCCCAAGCTTTTATAATAAAGTAAAAAAAAAATAATAAACCTCCAAGTGACCATAAATTTTAATGCTGGCTGAAACGGTTCGGAGAGATTGCTTTAAATGATTGGATTTGCCTGTTAAAACTGCAGTAGGAGGATCTGCCTAGACTGAAAGCACCTGTAATGAAATCTAAATGTGCCATGGCCTCTCTCAAACAGTGGGCTTGGCCAGGCTGAAGGAGAAAAGATGAGCAGCGCAAAAAAAAGAAAAAGAAAAAAAAAGGTCCTGGATCGTGTCCTTGTTAAAATTCACTCAATCATTTCCTTTTACGGTTCTAGATAGAGGCGGTCAATAAGGAGAGTGAATTGACTGAATTGTAAGCACGACTACTGGCTAGCTTGGTAAATATGCCTTATTATTTTTTAATGTAACGGTCCTAAGCCTGAGATCATATTTCCATTTGAAGGATTCACAAGTGAGCCAAATGGCGAGGTAATTAGTGTTGCTGCACACGCCCAGTACATTAAAATGTTAACAGTGTTGGAGCTGTGTGATTGCGAATACAGAGCTGGGGTTTTCTTACAGCATGGCAGACAGGGGGTGACATCCCTCCTAATTGGGGACATCAGGGTTCCTGCTGATGTTTCTTATCTACAGTTCAGATCTCTCCTTTTTTTTTATTTATTCATCTATCTTCCTCTTTTTCTCACTCTGTCTCATGTGATTCTCATTAGTAGTCTTGCTGTGATTGCGTCCCCCTCGTTTGCATTTGAAGTGGCTGTGCCATGCATGAGGATTCTCAGTGTGTGGCAGAGAGATGGAAGGAGCAGAGTAGTAAAAAGGAAGGAGAAAGAGGGGGAAAAAAGAGAGATAGTTGCGTAGCGTCACGCCGCAGCCTGACATCTGGGGCCGCCTCTGTTATTCCCAGTGGCAACCTCGTGTCATTACTGGGATTAGCCTGATCCCAAATGCTCTAATGATCGGTGTGCTAATATATGTGAAACCAGTTCTGTCTCTTGACTCATTACCACCAATTTGCCCCAAAATGTAAAACCAGTCTCTCATAGTACTTATTGTCACTTATTTTTGCTAATTCTCTCTTTTCTGTTGTGGAACTAAATGGGTTTAATTATTCCCAGGATTTATAATACTGCCTTGTTATTTAATTTTTATTTTTATAAAATCATGTTGGAGCCCCTTGTGGCACTACAATGTAAACAATAGAAAAACCATTTGTGACTTTTCTATGGCAAACTCCGAGGCCCTAAAAGATTTGTGCAGCAGATATTTATCCTACATTTAATCAACAGCTGTGATTAAATTATACAAATGCTAATGGAAATTCTTATTTACCAGGAAAAGTGAATGTAGTGGAAATAAATAACTTAAAAAATTTTTTTTTAAGAAATTGCATATAAATATACTCTAATATATGATATAACTAACTTTGTGTGGATGATTTTTTTCATGGTGATTTGACATGACAGCTTTTATCATGAACAGTTAGAATGTTGATAAAGCACAGACTTGTGAGCGCACCATTTCCACTCAGACACAGACAGACAGACAGACAGACAGACAGACAGACAGACAGATACACACTGGGATCGGACCTTGTGTGTCCAGTGCACAAGCGGCAGCCCCATAAATTTAGAAATGCATTCATGCCCCGGGGCGGTTTCGGGCTGTGCTGTGAAACCAGGCAGAGGCGTCTAGCCTTCAAGAGAACTTCTCGAGGCAGCGTGGTTCTCAAGGGACAATTCCTGCTTCCTGTGACAGTTGACCTTTGACACGATGGAACACTGGCAGGTGAAAAAAGCCACAACACCAGCCCTTTTCCTGTCAGGTCATGTGCTTACTCTGCAATAAAGCTTGACAAAATAGTTTTTTCAGGTTTGAAATGAAATTTTTTTCATGAATTCTGAAACAAATGTTTTTTCATTGTGCTTAGCTTTTACCTGTCACTTGTAAGGTGAAGAAGGCAGAGCAAGGGTGTCTGTGTGTGGACACTAAGCTCCCTCAGCTGCAGGAACAGAATCCAGGAGGGTGTTTAAACACGTCAGACATCTGATTTCATCTGTGACAAAATATTAATTAAGACGCCTCTAAATGCCAGCTTGTTAATTGGTTTGCACCTGCACACGAAGCTCAGGTTTTATGATTAATTTTATTTTTCCAACCTCCCCCTCCCGCCATCACCCCCGACTTGTACAAGCACAGGAGTGAAGGGTAAATATTGAATCAGCGACTAAACTCTCAGCTCTGCGCGAGTGAGAGTTAGGGAGAGAGAAAAGGGGAGAAACAGGGAGTGGGAGCCAGTGATGGGTGAGAGTTGGGAATCCTTCCTAATTAAGACTCTCTAATCAAGCTTAGAGTGAAGGGGTCACTCCCTGGGAGTAATTTGTGATATTAAAGCACGCTGCTCCACTCACTCTATTTGTTGTCTCATACTGGATAGAGCTGATTCCTTTTAATATCACTGCACATTATGCAAATGGGCATTTCAATATTGCACCTCGTCAGCGGCGATCCTCTCTTAATTCAGCAAAAGGCTGAGGGTGTGACCCTGTCATTCAGCCTGATGGCTCTTCTCACTGAGACACAGGCTGTGAACAAAATCTAAATCTCTCACTGCCTCCTGTGTGCTAATAGCATGCTAATGATGATAAGCATATTGCCTGCTGATCATGGCTAGCAGACAGCAGAGGCAAAGCATTATGCTACACTTTAACTGTGCTGGCTCTTGTACCTTCAGTGTGCATGGTTTAAATTTAGTGCATTAAGAGACCAATGTACCATGGAACCAAATTTTGCAAAAACAAAAAGAGTATAAGAATGAATGAATAGATAAATACATATGTAAAACCTACTTGTAAAGTTACTTGTATTATTTGGAACATTTCCCCATCACTTTGAATAAAACAGGCAAAGGCAGTGTTTGGACATGGCCAGTTTTGTTGTTCTTATTAGTTTGATGCTTGTTATCTGGAAGTGTAAAGGAAGAGGCATGAAGCTCTTTATCAGATCACAGGGTTTATCAATCACAGCAGGATTGAGTGCTAATTATACAATAATTATATTAGGGGTGGTCAAGATATGATCTAGTTTTTATACTTTTTGGTTTATGATCTAGCCAACATGTAAATATAAAGGAAAACATTGTATTTTTCTTTTTTATTCATTGTAGAAATAGATTTAATAAAATATAAAAGCTACCACAAAAGATGCCCCAAAAGCAGAGGGTGGATTGTTTACTTATAAAAAATCCAGCTAGCTCCTGTTCTATGTTCAAGCAGCACATTATGCACTATATACTGTACGTACACACAGAGAAACAGGGTGGTGGTTTACATTGGTAGTCCTGCATGAATGATAGCCATATATAATTAATCTTTTAACAACAAAAAATGCATTGATTACAATAATCATGTCCTATGTTGAATTCTTTCTTTTTGTTACTTTGGGCAATTCAGTGTCTTTGCTTTGTTAGAAATCAGGGAGTTAGATCTCTTATCACTTGCATTAAAGCATCTAATTATTCTCTTGAAATTAATGAACGAGAAAACAAACAACAAATCAAACAAACAACAAAATACAACTTCTCACCTCACAAAGAAAGTGAAACAAGCAAACAAAACTCTCCTGAAGACTCTCCTGATTAACATTAAAATGAATCACCAAAAAATGTAAGATGTGTCGTTCATTAATAAATGCAGAAAAACATTCCTCAGATGCAAAATGTATGATTATATTTTATTCCACTATAAATGGACTATAAATGTGTGTTAACCCTTGATGATTAACCACAGCAGTCATTGTGTAAGAGTAGCTGAGTGGTCACTACACTCATGGCTGAAAAACCTTTGATTGTGGCTGCATGATGACAGGGTCACTTTTGTCCCTTGTCAAATAGGAATGTCTCAGTTGCCTATAATTAAGAGGAAGCTTTAGTAGCTTATATATATATATATATATATATATATATATATATATATATATATATATATATATATATATATATATATATATATATATATATATAATATAAAACCTTCCATGAGTGCTTTCTTTATTGCTTCAGAGTGAGCAGAGTTTTGTGTTTGCATTAAAGCACATTTGTGTATTTGGGTTGTGATGCGTAGGTTTATAAGTAATTGTGGCGTGAAGAGGCACACTGATGTATGGTCCTCCATAAAGCTAAAATCATGTTGTAAATAACTAAAGTCCTGTGTGTCAACCAGCCTCCAGAGAATGCTGAGTGGTTATAGTGGGAAGGGCTAGGTCTCTGATGAGATGTGGTGACTGTTGTTCTGCAGATTTTATCAATTGTTTGAAAAATAAAACCCCATCGCCCCAAACACATTTCAAGTGTAAACAAAATATTTTGTACTATACAAACAATACAGTTTTGCCATATAATATCCAGTACCTTCCATAGGCAAAGGATGTGAGGAATGTAAGGTCAATCCCGTTTTGAAAGTTTTAAAAATATCCTTGTTAAAAAAAAAATTATAATAATAATGACTAAAACTGATCAAAAACTCAAATATAAAGCTCACACTTTTTGTTTCATAACATAACATCCTGATATAATAAAGCAGTCAAATTTGAACAATTATATACACTTTATTAGGAACACCTGCACAGCTAATCTTGTGGCAGCAGTGCAATATAAAAAAGTCATGCAGATACAGCTCAAGAGCTTTTTCACATCAGTCAGAATGGAAGACCATATGTTATTATTGTTAATTTTATCATAGAGGGGTCATTTATACCAGATAGACAGGTTTGAGTTTTTCATAAACTGGTGATCACCTGGGATTTTCACACACGGCAGTTTCCCAAGTTGAACAATGGTGCATACGAAAAAACATTGAGTGACAGTAATGTGGGAGTAGAAATGTGTTATTGGCCAGAGGAAAATGGTCACATGGGTTTGAGCTGTAATGAAGGATATAGTAACTCATATAATCACTCAATAAATTATAGCCATGGTGAGCAGAAAGGCATCTCAGAACACATCAGTCCTTAAGGGTGGATGAGCTACAACAACAGGAGATCCTGAGAAGAAGAAGAATTTCTTTCTCTCTCACCCAGTTAATTTTTTTCCTTTTTTTTAACTGTCCAGTTTGGGTAAACCTGTGCCCATGATAGCCCCAGATTCCTGTTCTTTGCTGACAGTGGAACCATGTGTTGGGCTTTCTAAAATCCTTTTTTTTTCTCACCATGGTTATAAAGTGTAGTCTTCCTGTCAGCTTAGACCGGTCTGGTCATTCTCCTCTATGATCTGTCTCTCAAAAAGGTATTTTAGAGTGTGGACCCTCTGCCCACCATTCGCATCATTCTGTGTTAGCTGTGGAGACTGCTGTGTGTGAAAATTCCATGAGATCAGGAAAGCTCAAAGCAACAACAATGCCAGGGGGGAAAAAAAGGCACGGAAATAACACCTTCTGCATTATGATATTTAATCTGAATGATTTCATGCATTTATACTGTCATATGATTGGCTCATCAGGCAACTGCATAAATTAGTATGTGTAAAGGAGTTTATATTAAAGTCGATGGTGAGTGCAATAGCTCAAGCTGTCAGGTTGTATTAGGTTTTCTTTTTACAAATTGCTTTATTTTTGTGTTCCACATGGTGATTATGGTAACATTATTGTATCAGAGATTTATTTACAGAAAACTACAAATGATATTGTGGTGTGTGTGAAAGCAAAGTGTGAGGTTTTATAACAGCACTAGCTGTCATTGTGACAGCCAATTTTTTTACCCTGCAGGATCGCCCTCTTTATTTATTTTTTTTTCTTTTTCTTTTAATGGACTCCTGGTAAAGACATAAACTAGGTGATGTAAACCATAGCAACTCAATTTGTAAAGGAATCTAAAGCATCCTTCATTCTGTGGTTGTGCGAATTGTGAATTTAAGCACCAGCTAAATTGAAGTGCTGCAGTCAATGTACCTGTTGATACTGCTTGACAGATGAGTGAAAGTGCTTCAGAAACTTTTTCAATATGAATTTACTTGGTTTATAATTAATCATTTCTTCACAGTACTTTCCAAAACAATGTTACAGCCAGGCTGGGGGGAGGGTTCTGCTCCCCGTTTACTCAAAATCCTTATTTGGTACACTTGATACTGCCCCCTAGTGTACACATTCATGTTTCACGCTAGTATGGGAGAAGCCTATACATGCGTCCTCCTCTGACTCTCTGACATGATGGCAGATATGTAAACAAGACACCCCAAAGTATCCTTATTACTAATCCATAATGCTTAATAGTGTTTAACCAATTGATGTTTACAAATGATAAAATATATTTCAGGATTAAATGTGATGATTGATATTGTCATAGTTTAAAAAGTCCTAGATCTGCAATGCATAAACTTAATTTTTTATTAATTGGTACCTTTAGCCTAAATGTTTTACTGTCTAGAGTATATTCTATATTTTTTTTTAAGTATGTATATGTGCTCCATTTTGTATATGTGTCATTTTATGATCTGTTATCCCATGTCAGCAAAAAAGGTTTCTTGAGTCAGGCTCCTTCTTTCTATGTTTTCTCAGGGAGTTTTTCCATGTCATTGTCTCCCCTGACTTGTTTACTAGGGATTTATATCTACATCTGTATTTCTATGAAGCTGCTTTCTGACATAGAATGCTGAGCTAATTCTGGGATGTGGTGTTCTCATCTGGGATCACTCTGGGAAGACAGGGAGCACTTATTTTCTGCTTAATCTTTCAATTAATGGCTCTTGCCGAATATCACTTTGTCGTCATGGGCTTTTTACAAACACAAAACAAGGTGACTGTGAAAATCTCTTTCCCACAAATGTGTTCTGTCAAACTCACTGGGGAACGCAGACACTCTTGGACATTTTTAGAGCTGGAAAAATATGCATTGATATATTTATTACTGCAGAATGTTTTACATCGCCGTTCTTGTGTAGAGATGCAAGCTCTCTGGTGATTAAAAATAGAGCGAACATCTCTTAGAGAAAAAGTAATGCTCTGTGAAAATGTCTAAATTTAAACATAAAAATGTATATATTTCTTGTAACAGCTACTTTTCATGACCTAAGACTTCTAAAAGCCATCTGCGACTATTACAAAACCTTTACAACTTTCTTAATATTGCAGGTCAAAAAAAGGCCTTAAACTAGAAAAGCAAAAATGAGAAGACACCGTGTCTGGACAAAAGTTCAAATAGATATATTTATATAGCTTTATATTAACCACACCATTTCTTATTTGTTTCATTGTTTTTGTTGATTTCTTCTTAGTCATGGCCAAAAAATATGCTTTAAGATTAATAACTCTTGGCCCTAGGCTTTATAGAGCTAGGCGATTGTGCAGTTTTAAATTAAGGTCATGCAGATATTTTGCAGTAATTTAAATCACTGTACAGCCCAAAAGTAGCCTGTTTTTTTTTAGCATTTTGGCTGATGTTACAGTGCTGGTGTTGATGTCCTACATGCAGATTGAGGCCATCGGTGCTCAGAGGGAGACAATGACCCAGTGTTAATGGGAATCAGACGCTTTGCCAGGTGCGAATGAGCTGTGAATGAGGTGAGAATGAACAGGCCCAAAGACCTGCTGAGGCCCTGAAACCACAGCACACACCACTGCACCCCAGTGTGTGTTTGTGTGTGTGTGTGTGTGTATGTGTGGTATATTAAATGGGCTAAAATTCTAATAACCTTAGATAGTGAGTAAGAACATCTGCTAATAAGTATTCAAAGAGATACACAGAGATACATTGTGAATGACTGCTTATAAAGATTAAGATCTTAATTTCAAGTAAGGTTCTAGGCCTTCAAGTCTAATACCAAAAATATACACAAACTGTCTAAAAATCTTTTCTGACACAGGATATCGTGTAACAAGGATATCGTGTAAGTTTGAATGTTTTAATACAAGAGCACTCAAACTGAAACGATTCTCTATAAAGAGTTTATCTTTATTCTGATAATGAATGATTGCCACGCATAATGTTTCTTGAGTCATTTCATAATGATGGAGCATTATACCTAAAAGATATAATGTAATAATATTATGTGAAATAATGTAAATATAAGAATTTAGTGTATCCCATGGTACATGATGGAACCACTACTAGTATACATTAAGAAAAAACATTTTAATAGTGGACCAATCACACATTTGACTGACAGCACAGTCATTAGTATATATATTGACTTAAAACTTAAAAGTTGAAATAACACAATACAGTGATTCAAAATTGCATGTGGGTGCAAAACAAGATATAATTTCTTTTTTGTGAGAATGAAAACAGCACTCACTTCCTAATACAACATACAAGTATTTATATAATTGAGTAGCTATGATGTAAGAATACTGTACTGTTTTCCTTTCTTCTTTTTAATATAATCTGAATTGTCGAAATCTGCAATTAGATCTCTCATGTAAGTCTAATGCATAATGTGTTAATGATTGCTGATGCATTAAATGGCTACAGTAACATTACTATCTTAACTACTGTTTAAACAGCATGACAATAGATGAGCCATTTTTTAAATAATAGAGCATTTCTGGAAAAAAAAAATTGTTTCCCTTTTTAAACCTATATGCAAAAAAACCACAAACAAAAAACACTGATATTGAAGACTGAAGATTGATATGTTTAGGTAATTGTTATTAAGCTGGGTATGCTTCAAGTTCAAGACTAAAAACATTGAGTATTTTCTGTTGAATTAAAACGCAAAGCGAAAAATCTTTCTTGCCCACTTTATGTTGGCTAGCTATCTGAAATATTTCTGGATATTTTTTTTTTTGCAGCAAAATTGTAGCAGCACAATAAAATGAAATGTAAAAAATTTAACAAGTAGCATCAAAGTAGTTACACCTACTATTTCATAGTAGCTTGTTGTGTTGCTGTTGCATAACTATTTCAAATCATGACTAACTTGCAGCTTAGTTACAGTTACAAATGAGCTTCCCAAAAAAACCTGAAAAATGTGATGTTCACCACATTATCTGTGTAAAGCTGCTTTGAGACAATGTTTATTGTTAAAGGCGCTAAAATGAATTGAATTGAACTGAAAAATGGATATTCACATATTAATATTTAAAGCATTATGTCATCAGAAACTGCCATTAGTTCCATAATAACAAAACCAAGCTTTTTCAATGGCTATAAATCTCTCTCAAGTGATATCTAACATGCATCACTCAGAATCCTATATCAGTAATCTGCTGGTTGTGCAGACATTTCTCTCCAGTGCTACACTGAACTTGCTGCTGGTGCATCATTATGCCAAGCTGGAGTGTTTCTGCACAGGATCTATATATCTGCTCGAGGGGAGCCCAAAGCAAGAGCCAGAGACAAGATCTGCTCGGATGGCACATGAATGAGCCGTTTCACTGCGGATGATGGAATGGAGCAGCCTTGAAAGAAACCGTGCAAACACACAGCACAGCTGTACTTCATAAATGTCTAGAAAATTGGAGAATTTAGGAGTTTTAAACAGAACAAATGAGGAGCAGTTTTACACTGTCACAAAACTGTGCTGATATAGTTGTGTATTTGAATCTGGTATCTTATGCTGTTAAAGAAGTTGTCTAGTTTCTCATAGGCAAAGCAGTAAAAACAGACAACCTCTTTATTTGCACACATTTGATCACATTTTAGCCATTGCCACAAAAAAAAGACACGTAGGAATTACAGTATGACTCCTAGCACTTAGAAATGGGGTAGTACTTTGATCGAAGCTATTTTAATTTCCTCAAGTGGTGCACAAAAGAGGGAAAAAAGCCTATTCATTATAAAAACTGAATTGTGGCCTTAGTTATCTAGGTCACGTGAATTAATTGCACAAAGGTTTCTGAATTATTAAACATAATTGGGATACATTCTTGGGAAAGGCTAAATTAAACCCTTCCATTAAGAAGTAAAAGAAAAAAAATATAACAGATCCTGAAAACTACACACGTTTTAGAGGATTTGTGCTAAGTGGAGTATAAAGAAATCGATGGAAGCAGATCTCAGTAAAAAACCTAAGATGCCAGCACGGCCTGAGCTGCTGAAAAGCATTATAATACAAAGAACAAGGGTCGATGGTAGGATGCTATCAAGACCGCATTAAATATTTAAATCAACCCAAGTTCCCCACCACAATAAAAAAAAAAATATATATATATATATATATATATATATATATATGAAATACTAATTAATTGTAATTGGTTAATTAAAAAAAAAAATTACTTTAATTGATAATATTTAAAACTGAGACTGAGTATGTAAAACAAAAAAATAAATAAAACCTAAATAGTGTATTCTGTTCACACATCATTCTCTTCATTTTTATGTCTGCCACCATGTGTTGGATGCGTTATGCTTTTGTGTTGCCTGATATTCTCATTAGCATGATATCTCAATAATGAGTGGTTGAATGTCTGTTGGATTTATTGGAATTATTATTGAAACCAGAATGACTTGATTAGGGTCATGGCAATGTCAAATATCGAGAATAGTTTCTTCAATAGCTGCCATTATATTTAAAATATATTTCAAGGGTAGTTCTGGCTAACAAATTAGTAGCAATAAGAACAAAACCTCTTGGCTGGCAGAGTCCCGTTGATACATTTTGTCTAGCTTTAAACTCTTATGATGGTAGTACGGGGAGGTGGTAGCTCAGTGGTTAAGGCATTGGCATCTGTATCGGAGGATCACATGTTCAAATCCCAGGACCACTAAGCTGTGATTTCTGGGCCCTTGAGCAAGGCCCTTGAATTTTAACTGCTCAGTTGTTAAATACCAAAATGTAAAATAAGAATACATAGAAATGTATTAAATCAAACATGATTAATCATAAATTCTAAGAAAATTCCAAGTATAAATTCTTTTTATAAATATTTGCACTGTCAATAATTAAGGTTTATAAAGTATCATGAACAATATACACTTGTTAAGAGCATCTGGACACATTCTGCATAACTGATCCAAACAATCAATCATATTACAAATGTTCACCATAACTCCACAGCTTGGAAAACATTGACTGTAAGGAGTGGATCCAAATATGTTTTTTCCCCCTGTTGTAGCCCAGTCACTTTAAGATTTTTATGTATTGTGCTTTCTGAGATGCTTTACTGCTCACCACGCTTGTTAGGAATAGTTATTTCAGTTGCCATAGCTTTCTGCCTGGTCATTCTTCACTGACCTTTCTCAATAAGGCATTTAAAAGCATTTTTATTTAAAACCCATCTCTGTAAACTCATGAGTCTGCTGTAAATACAAATAATAATAATAATAATAATAATAATAATAATAATAATAATAATAATAATAAAATAATAATAATAGCCAAATAAAAAATAAATCAAACCAGCTTATCTTGCATAAATAAATATGCCATGAGATGTTAATTTGTCCAGTTTTGGCATTTTAATGTAAAACTTAAACTAAAGCTTGTGACCAGACTCTGTATGGTTTTATGCACTGCCACTGGATGATAATTGAATGAATGTGCAAGTGTACAGTTGTACACGTAGTGAGTTACTCAGTAATATGTAAAATGTAAAGTTCAGTGTTTATTCTTATGATCCACATGGTCCTTGTCATTTCAGCAACATGTTAACAGACAGAATGTTGATGAGATTTTACTTGTGGTGTGCTCGTCTGCATCTCAGCGATGAGAGCTTCCAGTATAACCAAAATGATAATTTGTAATTTAGAGCAGAATTTTTAAAGAAATATAATCACACTACCCTTGAGGGCTAGCAGGTTAAATTGAGTTGAAAATGAGATTTTAGCAGTCCCCTGTATAATAGCAGCGAGCAGAACTTTGGTGCTGTTCTTCGTTAATGGAGTGAGAGCACTAGAGGATTTGGTGTTAGAGCGTGGAGCAGATGGAGAGCAGCGTCTCTTACATGATCAGACATGAAGTCAATTAGATGTGTGAGGAGAGAGGAGAATCTCATTCATGGAAGGGATGGTGCAGGGGCGTTAGGCAGCGCATGAAGGTCGGTGCTAAAATGGAGGTCAGTCGAGGGAATCAAAACAAGCCTGAGGATGCAAAGACTGTCACAAGTTTAGGGCAAGGGTGGCTGGGTAAGTGTGAAGTAGCTCAGAAGTGGACCATATTTGTATTAGATGTCCATAATAACTCATTGTAAGTGATTTTATTCTTTCTTGAAAGTTGAATATAGGTTTTAAGCCCAATTGTCATTTAAAATCTTTTTATGTGGCATAGTCCACACTTTCTATTTTTTAAAGACTGAGTAATCAGTATATGTTTGTTGGTGAATTAACAGGACTGAAGTTCCATTAATGTGCATCACATATGAATGCTGTTTTAAATCACAAGTTAATATTTGAACTTTTCTGTAATAAACCCTATAAGCCAAAGTTACCAAAGCAGTTACCAGGTATATTGTTGTATTTTCTTAATTGTTGACCAAATTAACTTGAAGTTTATTACCATAAGTCAGTCCATGTAAATTGGGATAAATTGAAAAACAATTATTGTTTGTAACGTAAATACTGAAACACACTTTATCTCCAATCGGCCTAATTAAGGCCTTTGATTCTAATGCTGGATGTGGACTTGCATTTAGTCATAAATAGAGTAAACATTAGTTAATTCAAACATACTTGCGTGTGGCTTAATGATGTTAATGAGTAGTGACTTTTTTCCTTAACTGTCGTAGTGATAAATATCTAAATCTTGCTCAAAATTGCATGCTACTAAAACAGATAAACTGAGTGAAATGAGTTTAGCTATTCCATGATAGTTTAATGCAGTACACAACACATACTTTAAGCTAATAGCGAGGACAACTACTGCTCATCAGTTTTAGCTAATGAAGGGAGCCACGAGCATGCAGCTGTGTAAATCTTTCTCTCTCTGCCTGTGTACTGGTCTGGTCTTTTAAGTCTGTCCCCCGAGGAAAGCCATTTGCCTGCATTACATTGTTAGCGTGCTTGTTAATAATACATTGATGAAGAGAGGCTTCTGTATATTAGGTGGCAGCCCCTCTGATAATAGGGCCCTGGAAGGAGGCCAAAGATCTGGCGCTTCTCTAAAATCTAACCTGGGGTTAAATAAGCTTTTGTTGCGAAGAGAGAGAAATAAAGAAAGAGTGTCTGGGTGTGAGTGCCCCCTCCCTATCTCCATACCCCATGCCCTGGGAGATGTAAATGACTTTTGTTGCAGACACACAAGTGCAAATATGAAAAAAAGAAAAAGAGTGGATAAGAAAACGGCCGAAAAGGGAGAAAGGCTGTGTTTCATTTCACGCCTTGCTCCTGGATGCCTGCATTGAGAAAACTATATTAGCAGTTGCTAAAGAAATCAAGTCCAGCTATTATTGCTGAATTGGTGAGTAGACCACGGAAGCACTCATACATTTTTCTGGTTTGGTTAAAAGTTATGCAATTAAGTTGCTCCATGGTGTTGAGAATACAGTACAAAACACAATAATACTAACAATGTAATCAGACCAAACCTAAAAGGCATTACCAAAAGCCCAATCAGAACAGCTTGATGTAAATATTTTAAGTGCCCTCCATTATTTTGGACAGAACCACACTTGTAAGGAGTTTACTTGGCCCCAATGCATTCAGCAAAGCGAGCCTGCTCATGTTCTCTTTTTCTAATATTACTCTATTATAAATGTCAGTCAGATAATGTCAACCTTACTGTAATTATACAATAAAGAAATGTAAAATCAAATACAGACATTTCCCATTTGTTCTGAAATGCTATAAAATTTTACATAGACTGGAACATTTCAGCATAATAATCTCCAATTCAGCAATTGACATTACATAAATAAAGATAAACAGTATAAAAATTTTTATTATATGAATTATCTTCTGTGGCATAATTATGTAGACATATAAAAATAAGCTGTTATAAGAGATTGTATAATCAGCTGATTATAACAGATGACAACAATATTATTGTATTAATTTCTGGAGTTTCTGGGATTTTAACTTTCTTTATTCTTCTGTTCATTAGCTACAATTTTAGCAAATGTATTGGCACTGGCCACTGCAATTACATTTGTACCTGACTTAAAAGTTTTGGAATATATAAATACACATGCACAATATACACATAATGATAAATTCTTTCCTGAATGAAAGTCCTGTATGTGTCACAGAGATGCCCACTCCCTGTAACAGTTGCTAAGCTAATGATTAGTCAGTTGCTGAGTAGTGGAGGAGGTTGATTAAGTGTATGTTTCAATGATAATAATGATACTACTACTACTACTACTACTACTACTACTAATAATAATAATAATAAATATTTTTTTTAGTAATGTTGCAGGTTAACAATCAACCATGGAAGTAAAGACACTCTCATTCAGTTATGTCAGAGGAATTGTTGCCTTTATGGTTAAGAGTAATTGAAAGCACCCAGATGTTTTCAGATTTGCTCTGATCATATCAACTTGAGAATGTGCCACTTCAGAATGTAACTTCTTAAAAGATCTTCAATTCATTAAGTATGAGTTCTTGAAGAGCTGCTGATTGAAAGCCAAATGGATAGTCTTCTTGCTTTTATCTCTGGTACTCATGAAAATTATGAGGATCTTGGGCCAAGGTCTTTTGGATAATTGAGTAAAGAATCACAGTATCTTTGGTCCTTGAAACCTACTGGGACAAAGACGTTTTTTTTTCTTCTCTGAGCTTTACTTCACATCATCCCCCATCTGCCTTTCTCAAACTAGGGTTCATAAGGAGGAATAGGCCTCAAACCCACAGCAGGCCTTTAAGTTGATTTATTTATCAAGCCTCACTGTCTTTCTGTCTCTTTACTCCTTCATGAAGGATGCCCAGGGGTGGCTCTGCATGGCATGGTATGCCCCTCTACACACGTTTTTACACATGTGTGGCGCCATGGCATCAGAGCTGCTGCCCACTATTGGCTTTCATCATCCTAGTTCTTAAACATTTTCACTTATAAATGCTGAGCTTCTCTGCCCGGGCTCATAAAAGCCAGCCAGGCCATTACTTATCCAGCTGCAGCTTGCTTTTGTTGCCCTCTTTTTTTCACAGTCTGTGGCAGAACTATTCTGATACTCCTATCCATATGTCCACAGCTGTTTGTCTTTGCCTTGGGAGGGCATGCTGTCAGCTCGCAAAGGCTGTGTTCAAACACACCTCCAAAACACACACGTAGCTAGGGCAGATTTCCCTGTTGACCTGGTGTTTCAAGTCTGTATTATGAGGGAGATAGATAAAATCGGTAGTTCTGGAAAGAACCCGGTCACTATGGATTAGCCAAACCACACATCTGCCCTTGTGGAAGCTCCATTTTCTCAGCACAAATGATTCGGAAACTCAAAAATCCTTTTGTTGTTGATTCCAAAATGTTTTTTTCCCCCCTTGTTTGTTTTGTTCTGTTTCTCTTATCTCTATCACTGTCTTGCTTTCCAACATGTTTACAAACGCAGAGATGAACTGATTGAAAGAACAGCTGGCTTTTGTGCATAGTTAGAAATCTACCAATCTATTATAAATGATCTTCAAATCTTCCAAAATGCCTTCTCCTTGTGCCATAAGCCTTCCTTTGATTCTGCCATACAGTGGATATTACTACTATCCTCCATTGCCAGAAAATAGAGACTGTAGTCCAAGATTTATTTGTGTCATATTCCTCGCCTAGCATATGTATTGGTGTAATTAAGACCAGACATGAGCCAGGTGGCTCCTTGCTTGTACACTGCATACATAATGATATTAGAATGATTCACAGACAAACTGGGAGACAACAAGGCTCAGTATATGCAAAAAAAAGTGAAACATAACACTTGAAATGAATGACGCGTGATGCTGAAAAAAATATGAGGTGATGACTCATTTATGTTGGGCATGTTATTTTCTGATTTTAATAGACTTTTTTTTAGCATCTTTAATGACAACTGTGTGACACCACACATCTGCTTCTGATCTTCTGCCTTTAGGAAGCCGTTTTTTTTTAATTTTATGAAAATTAATGTGCTTTGTTATTTACGCACAATTATCTGTGTTTAGCATATAAAGATATGCTAATCATGTTTTTATTAAATGGTATAGGTTTCAGAAAACTCAGTCCTACAGTTCATGTGCATTTAAATAATGCATCCTATACATGTTATTGTAACCTGTATATAATACAGTAGGATATAATAGGATTCTGAGTAGCAGAAATGGATGTTTAGATACTTTTGATATAAATGAGTCTACCAGTCATTGTCTTTATATGGAACATCCTCATGACTAACATCAGTTCCCATCTCCCAAGATGAAAAAAATCTTTTCTTCACAGAATCCACATAAATCTGATATTTGTGAGCAGAATGATGTACATAGTGGCATAAAATTTCTGTTAATGTATATAGAAGTTTGTGATGCTGCCTTGATATTTAGTTGAATATGAATTATGAATGCATAGGAAACAATGTATCTTGCATTTCTTCCATCAAGTCAAGTCAAGTCAAGTCAAGTTTATTTGTATAGCGCTTTTCACAACAGACATTGTCTCAAAGCAGCTTTACAGAAATCAACAGTTAAGGTGAATGGTGTGAATTTGTCCCTGATGAGCAGCCATGGCGACTGTGGCAAGGAAAAACTCCCTTAGATGTTATAAGGAAGAAACCTTGAGAGGAACCAGACTCAAAAGGGGAACCCATCCTCATTTGGGTGACATCAAGTGTTTGATCATAAATCTTTCAACAATACAGAACACTGGAGAGTGAGAACTAACATGATTACTGGAGTATAAGATTATAAGTGATGTTCTTTCTGCAGTCTTATTCAGTCTATATGGTTAGTAGCTCCTATTTTTATAAGCTCAGTATTTGTGATCATCACAGATCCAGCATCAGCTTCTCCATGCCAGAGCCTTTAAACACTCCAGGAGGTCCAATGTCAAACTCCACACATGTAGCGGGATCCAAATGGCACTGGTACGTCTCTAGATGGTTCGGGATGTTTGTGAGTTCGGCATCTACTTCTTCAAAGGTCTGTAATCATCACGAGGTGGGAGGTGACTGGAGCTGGCCAAACCTCAGGGTTTCTCGGGATGGGGAGAGAAAGAGAAGCAGTGGAGAGGAATTAGCGTAGCTGCTGTTCATGATATTAACAGCACAAGTTGATAATGTGCATGTGATCAGATGTTCTGGAGCACAAAGTTATGATATGTGATGTGTGTTATGTGTAGGCTTTGCTAACAAGATATGTTTTTAATCTGCACTTAAACTGTGTGAGTGTGTCTGAGCCCCGAACACTGTCAGGAAGACTGTTCCAGAGTTTAGAAACTAAATGTGAAAATGCTTTACCACCTTAAGTGGACTTTGCTATTCTAGGAACTACTAGAAGCCCAGAGTTTTGAGATCTCACTGATGTCCATCAATTATTCTTGCATCATAATCTATTATATCAATCGCATGGCTATACTACATTGTATATAATACTGTATATGTCTTTTTTAAACATATGTGGTACAGACAGTGTTCCGTATGTATTATGTATATATTCAGTGTTTTTTTTTTTGTTTTTTTGTTTTTTACCTCTTTTATGCAATGCTTTCTTTTCTAATCACCATTATTTCATATTTTATACACCATTAGTTCCGTTCTACTGATTTGTTTGGACAAGCTGTGTAACAAGACTTCTGATATTCAGTATAACAGCAGTCTTGTTCGTACAGTATTGCTTAATTATACAGCAGTTAGTTTTGGTACATAAACTTGATGGTGCCTACATTTACTAGAACCCCACTGGTTCATTTCTCTGTGTATCACTCTGGTTGTCTGCCTTCACCACATCTATCTATCTATCTATCTATCTATCTATCTATCTATCTATCTATCTATCTATCTATCTATCTATCTATCTATCTATCTATCTATCTATCTATCTATCTATCTATCTATCTATCTATCTATCTATCTATCCATCTATCCATCTATCTTATTAAGAGAGTAAAAAGAAAAGAGGTTGCTGAGAAAATGACTGTTCATAGTTGCTATAACTTGTCAAAAAAAGTATGAATGTGAATGGATAAATAAAACACAACATTCAGAAATGTCTTTTTTCGGCTGCTCCCATTAGGGTCACCACAGCAGATCATCTGTCTCCATACTACCCTGCCTCTTTCAAACCATCTACCTGCGTATCTTCCTTCACCACATCTATAAACCTCCTCCTTGGCCTTCCCCTTTTCCTCCTGCCTGGTTGCTCCATTCTCAGCAGTCTCTTACCGATATACCCCATGTCCGTCCTCTATACCTCTGTCCATCACCACTAAAAACAGGAAAGGGCTCAGAGCTGATCCTTGATGCAGTCCAACCGCCACCTTAAACCAGCAGTCTGTCATTTCGTACTGAACACCTCACTGCTTTCACACTGTCCTCATACATGTCCTGCACCACCCTTACATACTTCTCTTACACACCTCACTTCCTCATACAGTACAACAATTCCTCTCTTGGCACCCTGTCTTATGCTTTCAAAAATCCACAAACACACAATGCAACTCCTTCTGTCCTTCTCTTTACTTCTCCATCAACATTCTCAAAGCAAATATTGCATCTGTAGTGTTCTTCCTTACTTACAACATACTATTGCTCACAGATGGTCACCTCTTCCCTCAGTCTTCCACAACTCTTTCCCATAACTTCATGGTGTGACTTATCAGCTTTATTTCCCTGTCGTTACTGCAGGTCTGCGCATCTCGCAAAAATCTCCATGGACTATGATGTTTGCGGATGATATTGTGATTTGTGGTGAGAGTAGGGAGCTGGTTGAGAAAAAGCTGGAGAGGTGGAGGCATGCACTGGAGAAAAATGAAACGAAAATCAGTAGGAGTAACACAGAGTACATGTGTGTGAATAAGAGGGAGGGCAGTGGAGTGGTGCAGTTGCAGGGAAAAGAGGTGGAGAAGGTGGATGAGTTTAAATACCTGGGGTCAAAGAGTGCAGGCATGGTGGAGTGGGTGGAGAAGAGTGGCAGGATTTGTGATAGAAGGGTATCTGCAAGAGTAAAGGGAAAGTTTATAGAACTGTGGTGAGACCTGCTATGTTGTATGGTTTAGAGAAAGTGTCATGATGAGTTGAAGATGTTGAGATTTTTATTGGGAGTGACTGGATGGACACGATCAGAAACAAGTTTATTAGAGGGACAGTGCATGTAGGACGTTTTGGGGACAAAGTGAGAGAGGCCCAATTGAGATGGTTTGGACATTTGCAGCGGTGGAACATGGGGTATATCGGTAGGAGAATGCTGAGGATTCAGCATTTTCCACCAGGAAGGAGGAAAGGAGGAAGGCCAAGGAGGAGGTTCATGAATGTGGTGAGGGAAGACATGCAGGTAGTTGGTATGAAAGAGGCAGATGTAGAAGACAGGGTGGTATGGAGACGGATGATCCGCTGTGGCGACCCCTAATAGGAGCAGCCGAACGAAGAAGAAGAGAAGATGTACCCTGACATGCTGGGTCTAATTAAATAAATAAATAAATAAATAAATAAATAAATAAATAAATAAATATCAACAATGTGTTCAATGTGAAGTTTTCACAAAATACATGCTTTGCTCAGTTCCACGCTTGCAATTTTAAGCTGTTTATTTTATGCCTACGGACAAGGGTTAATATTACCCTGAAGCTTAGAGAGGGGAAATGAAGTGCATTGAAATGCCTCTGAAAGTAATTATTGGATGTGAATCCTTGATAATCCAATCCACAGCATGCATGGTCCTCATTAACCAGAAGTGTGCTAATCTCTTGTTAGCCGGTAAATGAGGACATCAGAGTTATCAAGCCCATGAACCCCATTTTCTTTTATTTATTTTCATCAAATCAATAAATGAATCGGTTTTGACAGGGATGTACTTTGTAGCTGGCAAAGCTGCAAATAGGATAAAACCAAATAGTCATTATAATGCTCAACTTTAAAACATGGGATTGTGGTGTAGCAGTGCTTAAACTTATTTCGGCCATTATTTCTTTTAACCAAAATTGTTCAGTAAGGATGGTGTCTCTTGAGCCTGCCAGGCTTTGAGGGAGGGTATGGACTTCTTCCTCTGGTCTTTACATGAAATCTGCTTGATTTTAATGAGGCTTGGGAGACCCCCTGTGATGGGGAGCCCTAGAAGACGATAAGCGCCTTAGGGCCTGAACGAGAAAGTGATGGGAATGTTTTGGCGTGGCCATTAACCCTATCTCCTCACATACCGTCCTTAAGGCCCTTGTAAAATTCTATTAAGTATTAAGCGTCCATCTGTGGGCTCGATTGACATGTGGCAGTCATACAAAAAAAATTATATTTATGTATATATTAAAGAGAAAATCTGAGGTTTGTAGCAATTTATTTTAAACTGATTTTCCTGAACTGAAGGGAGATGCCTAACATGCGTCTGCCAACTAACATGAACTACTTCTTTTCAAACTGCTGCAATCTTAGAAAAGGCATTATCTATCCTCATTTGAAATCTTTTTTGGTAGAGTTTCTTAGTTTGAGCAATTGTTTTTCATATAACTAACACATTTAGCTGTTGGAAACTTTACTAGTGCTGTTTCATTAAAAAGCAATGTGGTTGGATTTTCTTCTAGTTAATAATTTTCTTCTTTTCTTCTAGATAATAATGAATTCAACATTAAATGCTATTAATCCGATTGATAATGTGACAATTTATTTATTTTATTGATCTCATACCCAAGCATGCATGTGCAGTGAAATGCCTTGACAATTGTTCATGACAATAAGGTAACAAAAAAATACAACCAAATTTTGGCAAATAAAGATGAGAAAGAAAAGAGTTTCTAAATGTTTAACATAAGGAATATATAGAATAGTGCATTTTATTCAGTCATACTGTTTTTGCCAATTATTTGTACAGCGTTTGCTGTGCAAAATAATGCTAAATGGCTGCTTGTTGTACAGACAAAAAAAAAGTGCATTTGTTTACAAATTATCCCCATTATAACTGATTTAAAAGTGTGTCATTAGTGTATTGCCAGGGATAATTTAGTCTGACACCACTGTGGCTTTTCCTGTTTCCTATGCTTCTCTGATTGTGTGCTGTGTTAGGTAGAAGGGAGCGTAGGTGGTTCTGGTGTCTTTACACCCCTGTGTTTAGAGGTTACTGTACTTGTTGAGAGTCCCCAGCATGAACAAACACACACATACATGCACACACTTATGATTGGGTCCCCTATAGAGTAGAAAACCCATTAAAGTCAAAGCTTCCTGTGAGACATCACCCTTAGGAGGCAACAGGAAGAGACTTACTATTTTCCTCACAATAAAATATGGCATCCAGTGATGCTACACATAGTAATAGTGTTAAAACGTTTGCTTTTTAAATTCTTTTTTTTTTTTTTTTTTTAAGATTACCAGCAGGCTAACCAGCAGGCCTCTGTGATTTCAAAATCCGTGCTCAAATAGTATTGGTCAGAGTTGGAGTCTAATTAGAATTAATGTTTTTGGGTTACCAACAAATGCATTTAAATATCTTGTTTATGCAGATTTTCCTTCCTACTTTTAGTAACCTTTTGTAACACTAGCACAATTAAAATTGCATTATATTATAAAATATGTATGCGTGTGTATGATTATTGGCAGAAGTGGCAAATGAAACGTAAGGACCAAATTATGCTAATATAAAATGTCAGTGTGAAATTTGAGAATGCATATAATAATTACTATTTAAAAAGAAAGAGTAGTCAAAATTGAGGTAATGGCCAGTGCTTGATCAGTATGTTAGTAAAGCGTGTCCAACTGCTGTTTCAATTTTAACAGTCTACCTGTAGGCTTTTTGGGTTCTTCCTGGTTTGTTCAGCAACATCTTTGTACATGAGTGCACTCATTTCTTACATGTATTATATCAAACTGAATCCACCAACTGGAAAATATTTGGTGCCGAAGGTGTCATTTCCAAGCATGCTTTGTGCTGAATACACTTTCTTTCCACTTAAAAAAGTCATAGAAGGGTTGAGGATCTTTGTTGGAGTTGGAATTGTGTTCAGCAGGTTGATAGTTTCTCATGACCCCCTGTGGAACATATAATTAGACTTGTTCGATGTTGAGGGCAAGAATCATACACGGTCTCTTTTTTAAGGGGGTGGAAAGGAATAAAATTATAATACATCTCTTTAAATTCTACCCCATGCAAGGGAGAGATGAGATTTATTCTGCAAGGCCGAACGAGGAATTGAGCGTGTGTGTGTATGTGCATGTGTGTGTGTGTGTGTGTCTGTGCGAGTGCGCATGGATTGCAAACCCTCCATAGCAATTAGGCTGAACCAGTGGGAGAGAGCAGGAGGAGAGAAGAGAAAAGGCAAGCGTTATGCTCCTCAATCACCCCTCGCAATCCCATCCCTCTCCTTAATGTGGTCCATCATCATTCCTCGGCATGTACTAGCAGAAGCCCCTCAAGTCCTCCTAATGTTGCCTTTTAATGCTCTGCTCAGGCATAGTTAACATGCTCTTATTTATTCAGAGAGTGGTCTGATTACACACATGTACATACACATTAACTTGTAGTGCTCCTTGCACAACATCTGTTCTAGTCACACTGCCTCTGTGTGAATTAGAGCCACTTTAAGGATTCTGCACACTGTGCTGGAGGTTTGTTGGGAAAGTGCCTTCTTCTTGGCTGCAGAATTATTTATTTAGTTGAATTATTTATTGCTTCTTTACCAGCATGCTATTAGGCCAGCACAAATCATTGAAAATGATTTACAATATAAACGTGAACGTTGCATTTGGATTTATGACCAAAAGTAAAAATAGGTTTGTCTTTAATTTGAACAGAATGTGGGTTTTGGTAAATGGTCTTAATTTGCATACATATGCACATTTATCTTACTAGCTTTGTGAGGACCTTCTACTGGCATCCATTGACCCTAACTGCAGTAACCAAATAGGCACATTTCATCTTTTTTTTGTCTATCCGTTTGTGTATAAATAGTGAGCATTTTATATATATATATATATATATATATATATATATATATATATATATATATATATATATATATATATATATACAGGTAGTCATTGACTTACGACCATTCGACTTTACGACCACAATTGCTAGCCGCGGCGCTAGCCAAATCGTCTTACGACCGGCCTATCGGAACAAATCGTGGTCGTAAGTTGACGACTACCTGTGTGTGTGTGTGTGTGTGTGTGTGTGTGTGTGTGTGTGTATATATATATATATACAGTGAGGAAAATAAGTATTTGAACACCCTGCTATTTTGCAAGTTCTCCCACTTAGAAATCATGGAGGGGTCTGAAATTGTCATCGTAGGTGCATGTTCACTGTGAGAGACATAATCTAAAAAAAAAAATCCAGAAATCACAATATATGATTTTTTAACTATTTATTTGTATGATACAGCTGCAAATAAGTATTTGAACACCTGTCTATCAGCTAGAATTCTGACCCTCAAAGACCTGTTAGTCTGCCTTTAAAATGTCCACCTCCACTACATTTATTATCCTAAATTAGATGCACTTGTTTGAGGTCGTTAGCTGCATAAAGACACCTGTCCACCCCATACAATCGGTAAGAATCCAACTACTAACATGGCCAAGACCAAAAAGCTGTCCAAAGACACTAGAGACAAAATTGTACACCTCCACAAGGCTGGAAAGGGCTACGGGGAAATTGCCAAGCAGCTTGGTGAAAAAAGATCCACTGTTGGAGCAATCATTAGAAAATGGAAGAAGCTAAACATGACTGTCAATCTCCCTCGGACTGGGGCTCCATGCAAGAACTCACCTCGTGGGGTCTCATAGATCCTAAGGAAGGTGAGAAATCAGCCCAGAACTACACGGGAGGAGCTGGTCAATGACCTGAAAAGAGCTGGGACCACCGTTTCCAAGGTTACTGTTGGTAATACATTAAGACGTCATGGTTTGAAATCATGCATGGCACGGAAGGTTCCCCTGCTTAAACCAGCACATGTCCAGGCACGTCTTAAGTTTGCCAATGACCATTTGGATGATCCAGAGGAGTCATGGGAGAAAGTCATGTGGTCAGATGAGACCAAAATAGAACTTTTGGGTCATAATTCCACTAAACGTGTTTGGAGGAAGAAGAATGATGAGTACCATCCCAAGAACACCATCCCTACTGTGAAGCATGGGGGTGGTAGCATCATGCTTTGGGGGTGTTTTTCTGCACATGGGACAGGGTGACTGCACTGTATTAAGGAGAGGATGACCGGGGCCATGTATTGCGAGATTTTGGGGAACAACCTCCTTCCCTCAGTTAGAGCATTGAAGATGGGTCGAGGCTGGGTCTTCCAACATGACAATGACCCGAAGCACACAGCCAGGATAACCAAGGAGTGGCTCTGTAAGAAGCATATCAAAGTTCTGGCGTGGCCTAGCCAGTCTCCAGACCTAAACTCAATAGAGAATCTTTGGAGGGAGCTCAAACTCTGTGTTTCTCAGCGACAGGCCATAATCCTGACTGATCTAGAGAAGATCTGTGTGGAGGAGTGGGCTAAAATCCCCCCTGCAGTGTGTGCAAACCTGGTGAAAAACTACAGGAAACGTTTGACCTCTGTAATTGCAAACAAAGGCTACTGTACCAAATATTAACATTGACTTTCTCAGGTGTTCAAATACTTATTTGCAGCTGTATCATACAAATAAATGGTTAAAAAATCATACATTGTGATTTCTGGATTTTTTTTTTTTTTAGATTATGTCTCTCACAGTGGACATGCACCTACAATGACAATTTCAGACCCCTCCATGATTTCTAAGTGGGAGAACTTGCAAAATAGCAGGGTGTTCAAATACTTATTTTCCTCACTGTATATATATATATATATATATATATATATATATATATATATATATATATATATATATATATATATATATATATATTTTTTTTTTTTACTATTTTACATAAAACATTAGGACAGTGCTGTAAATATTGTTTGACTTAATAGTAGTTGGACTCAATTCAAGGTTTAAATTGCTAATCTGGTTTAATGACTAAAACAATACATTATGTTAAATCACCTTAAACCCATAGATAGTACACAGTTCTGTAAAGCTGGTGTAGGGGGTTTGAGTTCCTCCACAGCTGAGAAAGAAATAGCTTGTCTTACTGCATGCTTAAACTCTATGCTCAATGCATCCAGCCTATTCCCTCACCTGCTGTCTCTCTCTATCCCTCTTTCCATCTTTCAGCTATGGCCCGAGTGCACATGACAGTCAGACCCACTCTGTTTGTGTTACACCCCCACTCACTCCTTTCCAGGTGAAAGAAGGGGAGGCAAGAAAAAAACAACAATAACTACTTGTTGTGATGCATCTTCCTGCATATATGCTCTTGGGCATGCTCAGGAGAGGCGAATGACATTTAGGAGCAGCTAAAAACAACAGCAAAGCGGCACTTTAATGTCCGAACTACGTCCTCCAAACACGCCTTTTCCATCCGAGAGCGCCTCTGCGTTGAGTCAAGTGCACTAAATGTGCCTGAAAGAGCCTTGGCCCCTGAGCAACTCGCTGTTTGTTATATACAAGACTAAGCTGGCCTTTAAACTGAGCAGCAAAGAGCTGAGGCCTTTAAGGCTCTTTGTTGAAGATTTTTCACTTTTTGGTTGTATATTAAAACCTTATGTGCCATTTCCGACTTGGCAGTTGATGTCTGCTTGACCTAGGTCATCTCTTTTTAATAACAGCAATGTATAGTAGTTGTAGAATGTATTTTTAAATATACTGTACAACCCAATATATAGAATGCAAAAATTTTAGTTATTTATGATATGAACAATATTGATGGAAAATAACAAAACCTTTGTCTTACAGTTTAGAACACCATACTTTTCCTTTTGATTAGTGAGTTTAAGGTTAGGCATTAGTTAGCTGCCTTTAAAATTTTATTAATGTTGTGTAAGTATATGTACCAGTGGTGGAAGTGTAAAGAAGAGATGGAGCAAATGGAAAATCAAATAAATGTACTTTTTTGCTTTTTTTTATATATTTAAATTGATTACACTATATTCAGACTCCTGTTAATATTATTATGCTTGGAACACTTTTTAAATAATAAAACATTTCCAAAAATTCAAAAATAATATTTTTGAAGATTTCATGGCTATTGCTGAGTTGTTCTCCAAAATTAACTGAATGAAAGTGAAGATAACACAGACTTCTTCTTCCTCTGCTTGTTCTTTTCTCCACTTTTTTTTTTCTTTTTTGGTGATTTGGGAAAAAAAAATAAAACTAATCTTTTCAATCAAGTAGCGGTTTGGTTGTAAAACGCACTCATCCTACAGCTCAGATTCTACATCCTGTCATATAAATGATTCACAGCACTCAATATAAATATTAAAACTAATAGCTTCACTATTCAGCTATTTCTCCATCATTCCCTGAAATCACCATTAAACATTCAGAACCTTTTAGAAAATTTACACATATGAATTTGATGGCCAGGAAAAGAGGGTTGTCACAGCAAGAGGTCCTGGTAGCTTAAATAATAGTGGAAAGCTGTTTATGGAGCATGCTTTATTTATTTATTGTCTCAGTGTAAAGGAGGAAGCAAAAGATGAGGCGTGAGAGAAAGACAATAGAAAAAGAGAGAGTAAAATCAAAGTTGTGCTTTGGGAAAGGCTGAAATTGACCTCTTCCCAAACATTTGGAGAGAAATGAAAAGAAACAGACATATTAAGAATCCGAGAGATTCGCTCTACAAGGCTAATCAATGGGAGGATGGAGGGATTCAGCATCGGTTAATGGATTGTGGAGAGACACACACAGCTTTTTATGAATTTTTAATGCAGCTCCTTTAACCCAGTGTACCATCAATGAATCAATAAAAACTTATTGGAAGGATCAATTATGCAAACTTTATAACATTTAATTATATAAAATAAAAAGGACCTTGGGGTGTTTGATGTGTGTTTATATAAATAAATAAACGAAAAACACATGTCCCTTTTTAAGGTATGTTAAATAGAATGTTCAGTCAGTCAGTAATGATTTTGAAGAAAATTATTAATCATTATTTAAACAAAAATATTACATTTTGATACACACCTTATAACTAGATACAGAGATAGAGGGGGGGGGGGGGGTGTTTGTCATGAAATTAGATCATTATGTTATAACATGCCACAAAAACATAACATGCCACAAAAACATAACGTGCTACAAAAAAAGTACGTTAAAAAAAGAAAAAAAATTTACAATGCAGTTTTTTTTTTCAAGCTCTGGGGAGTGTAAATTATTGCCACATCTCCCCTTGAGGCATTTCTCGTTTTCTCCCTGCAACTGGTCAAGCAATAAAAAATGAAAATGTGGCATTTCCGAAGCTCATTATAGAAATAGCCTCAGGCTCTCCCCTATGTGGTAATTCTGAAGCCATTGAGCTCTAAACAATGTTTAAGTCGAGGTGCAGAGCATTAAAAGATTGCAGGCCAAAATTGTCTTTCTTTCTCTCATTCCCCTCCCGTAGCTGGTGACCTCAGGCCTCCCATGTGTTTAAGCTTTTTGTGGCTTTAGGGGGCGTTTATGTTTAATGGATGATTTATGGTCCTTTAATCGTCCTGTCTGCCTCTCCAATTTAGCCTCTCCACTCTGGCTACTAGCATGTCTAACACTTAGGCTCTTGTTTGCAACATTTAGGTAATCACTCCCCATTTCTTTGCAGAAGAACAGTTATTTTGCTAAAGAGATATATATCTTTTGCAATAAATGTACATTTACACCCTGACTTAACATTTATTTTAACTACCAGATGTGAGGAGAGTGACTGCCATACATTTACATTGAGTTTTCATGGTAAATGCCTTTAATAAACAGACAATTTGTCATATACTCGCAATTACCAATAAAATATTATAGATTTATATGTAATGATTTTTTTTCTTATTATTTATTCTTGTTTAAACTAAAGCAAGTTTTTTGTTTTCTAATGTTATGCATGAGGTGTGATACTGATATTTAATGCAGATAATATTGTTAGTATGGACATTTTATAATTTTCAAAATATACAGGACAAATTGGATCTGATTGGTGCTGATTCATGTTCTTTAACTGCAGCTATGGAATAGTGCTGATTTATCATTTAATTAACAACCTTATAGTAATGTACTCCTCCTATAGTAATGTTATAATTTCTGTAGTAACAGCTCAATCACAGGAAACACTATAATCTAAAAGCAATAATACTAATAAATAGAATAAAAGTAGTGTTATTCAACAAATAACAAAACAAAACTATAATTGTTTCATATGGTCTTATTTCTGTGGAGATGAGTACACTTGTTTTTACAAGGAGTCTCCAGTGTCAGAGATAAAGCTGTAACTACAGTATGTGTTTTACATGTTTTTTTATTTTTTATTTATTTTATTTTATTTTATTTTTTATTTATTTTTTATTTTTATTTGTTATGTAGCCTAGTTAGTTCCATGTTTTGTTAGATGGTTTAAATAAATAATTTTTTTTACCAATTCGATTACCTGGAAAACGGAATGTAGATTTTGTAGGAATTAATTTAAGACAAATTTACCATGTATATTTAAGCTTGAAGGATTACTGTGCCTATTCCTATACCTTAGAGACCAAAAATTGACTAATTATGTGAGAAAATATTACACATACTGCATGTTGTTTGTGTATGTAAGGTGTGATGTATGTTTACGTGACCGTGAGTTAATCTTAAGTTAATTCAAATTGTGAATTGTCTGTAGCAAGGTGGCATATAAAGAAAAGTTATTAAGTGTGTGGTTTAGCTTTCCGGCTCAGCACACTGGCTGTTTACCGTGCTGTAAATTCATCTTTCATTAGCTTGCCTCCTGTATCAATCCCGCTGACAGTTCCATCCAGATGTTTGTGCAAATCCTGTGGGTGTTTCACCATTCTAGACTCTGGTACTTGCCACATCTGTCCCGCCTGCCTGAACGCCCTCTTTATCACGTTTGCCCAAGAAGAGTAGGCGATTTAGTAGGCGAACAGGTGATGCTTATCTCATGCCGTATATAGGAATGGACACTTGAGCTAACTTTGTCTTTTTATCCGCAGCATGGTGGAATGTTTCAAAAGCATTTTTTGCTTTCTTTAGCCACAGTGCTAAGGCCATTTTGCTTTCTTTCGAGTGAATGACCGAGGTAAAGAGGCACTTAGCCACACACTCGCATGAAACTGAAAGCCCCTCTTTCCTTTTACCTCCATTTTCCTCTCTTATCCCAAATGGACCTCAGAGACTTCAATGAAGCGATATGATTTCAGCAGCTTGACAAACTGAATGTTTGTACACTAGTTACATTATTTATAATAGATATCAGTTTTAGAGTATTTTTACTTTTCTGTGTTCTTCTTTTTTAAAACATCACAAGTAGTCACATAACCTCTAACCTATTAGTCATTAATTGTGTATTCTTATTATTTACATAATAATTAATTTTTTATAACAGCATGGCTTGGAAAGTAGTCTTCACAGGCTTATAACAGCTGGAACCAAATAAACCTGATTCTGATTCTGATAATGCACTATAAGGAAAAATATGGCAGATTATACACATTAAACATTTTTACATTGTATATTAAGTGATAAGCATTTTGTGAGGAAAAATTATTATTTTTAGAAGAGTCTTCAGTGTCATTGCTTTATAAAGGTTAGAGGTCACTGTTTTCTGACACAAAAAATAGTTATAGTTCGCATAGTTTTTATGTTCTCTTAAAGTGTATGGCGTGATCCTTTGAGATTATTGAGAAAAATCGAATTGTTTGTCCCAAGCAGACATTAAGACAGAGATGTAAAAAAAGAGGGAGCATTTAGATTATTGTGGTGTTGCATGGCCCTATGCAGGTAACTGTTCATGCTCAGGTTCTTTCTGCTCAGACAGGGTAGATGTCCTGGAGTTTGGTCAAAATGTTTACTAGCAGATGTGTTTTAAAGGAGTCCTGCTTATCTGATCATGGCAGTGGAAAATACCCTGCTTTAGTGTTTAGTGTAACCTTTAGTGTTTCTGCAACACTCCACTCATTTACTGCTCTACCTATATAAACCTGACCTTTCAAAAAAGAATGATGGAGAATCTGGCAATGCTATGGGTTTTTTTTGTCTTAAGCTGCTTCTCTCTGTCTTGTACACCCAACCCTCCTTTCTTTTTTCCCATATTATTTAAGCTCTGTCTATGTTAAGCTCGAAGGCAGATTCTGCCTCCCCTTTGCCCCCTGCTTCGCATCACTTTTAAGTCTGGTGCTGGCTTTGGCCGAAGCCCTTCGGCTCTTGGCTTCTGTGCAGCGGTTCGCATCAGAAGCTGCGATTTGTGATTTGCAGATGACATGAGCACGGAGTTGCTGGTGGCTGTTGAGGCGCTTTTGCAAATCAACCCTGGTAATGTGTGATATGATGCGACTGGAAAACAGCCCTCTTGCTATCAGCACTGGCAAATTGCTGTTTTCCTGACACAAAATAGAACCTCTGTATTCTCGTTAGCACGGCGGACAGACAGGCGTATGGCATTAAGCAGTGCGATCCTACAAGTGCAGAACATCTAAAATGTGTGAAGCATGAAGAGAGTGACATTTTCTTTACACTGAATTCAGAGCAGACAGTTGCTTCAGTGCATTGAAATATGGCTTCTGGATTATTTCGTGCTGATTATATATAATCAGCATCATTTAATTGTTTTCTTTTCACATAGATTTCTTTTCTTACTTAGGATTTTCCATTACACCAAACATGCTTGTTTTCTCCACAGTCTTTCCTGTGTGAAAGTCAATTTGATCCATATAGCTCTTTGCTACTATGATGAATTTTAGCTGCGGTTTAAGTTAGCCACTGGGGCAGTATGTCACCATCGACCGGTCACAGCTCGATGAACAGGGACATTACAGTGGCAATGAGCCTTCAAATCCAGAACAGCCGTTTTAGAGCCAAGTTTTCAGCTCAGAGCGTGACTAACATAAAACAGGAAGCAGGAAAAGGAAATTAAAATGTATGTTCCTCGAATCATTCTGCGTTTTGTTTTTAACATTTTTCCTGACCCATCATTTTACTAAAATTATAGTTAATTGATCAGAACCAAAAGCAACACTTTTTTTTAAATGTAAGTGGTAAAAATGTTTTTTTTTTAAGTTTTGTGAAGAAGATCAATGTACCAATATAGATTTTTTACTTACTGGTTTAAAATTTATTTTATTTTTTTTACATTTTTAATTTATTTAGTTTTTATTGACATTCTTTTCATTTGCTATGGATTGCAACTTCTGCTAAATGATAGACTGGACATATAAGGCTAAATGTTTAGCATGCTTCTGAAAGGAGGACCTAGCGTGAAGAAATTTTTCTTTTTTTTCTTTTTCTTCTTTTCTAAAAATTCCAGTAGACATGAGGAAAACGAGGCAAAGTATTCAACCCGAGAGAAAACAGAGCTTCAGAAACCTGGAATAACAAGCTCCTGATGCCATCTCCACCAGGCCGAGCTGACCCCAACCTGACAGGCTGTTCCCCTGTGAGTCCACATGTAATTTACTTTTACTTGGGGGGGGGGGGGGGGGGGGTTCTTGTCAGTGGGAACAATTGGTGGTTTAAATAATTAATAAAGGACATTTTATTGAGGCGTGCTAAAATCATATAGCTGACCCTGAGCCCAGGTCACTTACGTTGGAACCCACTGGAGCAGAGATTCACTTTTAGCTGCTGAGCCAAAGAGTCATATTGACACAATATTGATTCTGTCAATTGCATGATAGCACAGAGCACAAGCTGAATCAACAAGCCGTTCCTTTGAGTAAACTTCAGGTTATTATTAAGACAGTTTCGAGGTATTGGGTAAATTTGTTTACACCTATGCTTTCTTACCAGTGTCCTATGTTTAATGGACAAAGGCATGCAAACATCATTTTAATTATTAATTCCATTGTGGAATATTTAGCCGTTTAGGAAGTTCTTATGTAATATAGTAACCACCTGATAGAGAATCTAAAACAAATATACATTTTAGAAACATAAATGTACTCTTACAAATTTTCCAGCTTATTTATGAAATCCTTATTCCCTGCTATTTAAGAGTCCCTGCTCCCTGCTTGTGCTAACACATTTATATTTATTTCATAATGAAATATATGTCTTTCTAAAGTCTATGATCTATCATCAGGTGGTACTCAACCTTTTTTAAGTGTTTTAACTCTTAACCACTACACAGTTTGTGTGTCTGCAGTGGTGGCCACATCACTGCCCATCTTCTCCTGGCATCTTCTTCCTCTCTCTTACTCCATATCCAGCATGAATCTCTCTCAGCCTCCTCACCCAACCCACAATCAGCGTGTTTCTTGCTTTTCTCGTCTATACCTAAAGCGGTCATGAGGCGCCAGACTGATTTAGCAGGAAAACCTCTACAACCTACTTCCACAGGAAACAGCCATGCTTGCCAACCTTTGTTTTTACACTTCTGAATTAATAGCTGATATTTCAATGCCTTCCTCTCATGAGCCTCCTCACAACCCTCCTCCCATGGCACAGTCAGCTCAATTAAGATGATTTTATGGTCTTTTGCTGACCACAGAACGATGTCTGGACGAAGAGCAGTGTAGACCACATCCGGGAACTGCAGCTTCCTTTTGACATCAACTCTCATTTCCCAAAAGCTTGTGGTCTGCTTCAAGTTTGATTTTGCTGCCACTCTGGTTGCTAATAACTTGGCTCCCTTCATTAAAAGGGTGAGGATTGTGGGATATACTTACAATATGGGAGAGGATGGTGTGTTGTCATGCTTTTCAAGGTTTCCTACATTTGTTGGCCACAGTGGAATAAATCCCTTGCATAAGTCAAATACATATTCATTTTGTTTATTATATTTCCACATTTTATTTCAGTAAGAAGTGGTATACAGTCAAACAGTGTGTGTGTGTGTGTGTGCTTATATACTGCCATGTCTATTGCTTATACACTGTCTCACAGACTAGTAAACCTCTATATGGTTAGAATATATATTTTGGGTAAATATTATACTGTATAATCTAAAATGGTGTAATAATCGTTGTGCAGTAATATTTAATAAAATCAGAATCCAAGTGGTTAAATAATGGCAATTATTTTTAAACAAGTTCTCTATGGTAATTTACAGTAAGTACTGGGCAAGTGACAACTTGCCTGAAACTGACCTGTTAAAATGATAGCTTTTTCAATCAAGGTCTAACATAACATTTCGCAGCAGCTACTGTACTCTCCTCTATTCAGTGTAAAAATTTAATTTAAAACACTCCTAGCTAATAGGTTGATTACATGAATTGTAAATAGTTTTATATGAACATGAAATTTACTTCAGATCGTGCATATAGTAACAGCTATTTAATTCTAGAATTGTTATGGAGGTATGAACAAGTATGAACCCATCCTTTTGAAAAGTTATTCTGCTCTAGCTCTAGACTGATTTAGATAAATGTTCTGCTTGACAAACAAATATATAACATTACAAACTCTATACCATTACATTAATAATCCATAACCCACAATACTAAAATCTACATTTTGCATTTATTTTCATGCTTATGTGCAATAAACCATAAACAGAATTTAACTGTAGACACATATAATGAGCAGTATTTATCTAAAAAAACCCAAAAAAAACCCAGCTAAAACAGTACTATTTACATGCTTGTTTTAAGTTTATTTCTATAGTGCTTTTCACAATGGACATTGTCTCAAAGCAGCTTTACAGAACATAACAATTATAGAACAAAACATTTTAATATAAGTAAATTATGTGTGTTTATCCCTGATGAGCAAGCATGGGGCGACTGTGGGCAAGAAAAATTCTATTAGATAATATGAGGAAGAAACCTTGAGAGGAACCAGACTCAAAAGGTGAACCCATTCTCATTTGGGTGATATCAAGAGTGTGATTATAAATCTTAAAATCAATACAGAACTAACTGAATGTATTACAGGTTCGGTTCAAGCTTATTCACAGCACAACGTTTTCTATCAAGTGATCACAGCAGTACAAAACTGTAAAAAGTAGGTCAAGACTGTGGTGTCCGGCTTGGGTTCTTGATCTTTTCAGAGGTCTGTACCTGATTTTGTGTCTCTTACCTTTTTCTTGGTTTGCTATTGCATCAGGGCCACATTGTAATTATATTATCTAAATAATACCATGATCAGTCCTGGCACACATCTCAGCTACTAGAGAGTGAGATTGAGAGAGGGAAAAGGATTATAAAGAAGACTAGCACAGGAGGGCCTCTCGGAGCTCATGTCGGTCGTGTTGAGTAGCTGGCGTTCGTTATTTAATTCAGCTGCTCTTCTGTAAGCTGCTGAATCCACCAGCATGAGCACCTCTGAGGCTGTATGCTCCAAGGCTATGAGAGCCGTATGCTTTTTGAAGTGCAAATGTGATGGCAGGGGCATTGGTTGATGGCCTTGGCTGTGACACATGCACCCTACGGCTAGGTCAACAACATCAGGGCTCTTCGTGCTAGCACTGCCTCCATGGGGACCCCTTGGACGTGAGTTTCTTTCCTTCCAGCACTGTTGCTGAAGACCACAGTCCTTTGCTGTGCCGATGCACATTTCGACACTGTTATCCCCTCCTTCCTTTCTGTCCTTTAGACACTTGGATCAGGTGGGTCTTGTTCTGGCTGTCAGTAAGGTTGAAAAGGTCTTGACCTGGATTTTCTTGGACTCCCCAAATGTCTCCATATTTTTCTTGATATTCGTTTTCCGGTTCTGTGACTCTGCACTATAAGACTAGACAGTACAAACCTGGATATCTGCCCAGTGCCCCTAAAGGCTCAACCCCTCTCCAGATAAATTAAACTGCTGGAATTGAAGGGGGCAAAAGCTGGGAGGTGAGTTCAGAAGAGACCCTCACCTTGACAGTTACTGTTTAATTAGCCAACTGGGCTTCTGAGGCCTTGAGAAATGGCAGTGTGTATCCGAGCTCCTTAATCCCACCTGCCATAAATGAGTCCCAGCTCACCTTCTATCCAGCTCAGGGTAGATGGGGAGGGAGGGAGAGACTCCAATGTTCCTGCTGAAAGTCCTAAATCTCTCCTCTATTTCCCCCTCAAGTCTCAGGAGGAACCATTTTTAATCCTGTTACCCTTATTAGATGCATGATTTTATTGATTTCTTTTCCCTTTCTCTCTTTATGACAGAACTGTTATTGTGGCAAAGGCGGCAAAAGGGACTGTTATTTAGACCATAGCCGAGAAAAATGCGTTGTATCTGGGATTCTTCAGTTCCTCAGAAGTGTCTTTATCACAAGCCACCATGACATAAAAATGATCAAAACACTCCATCTCTGCATTTCCAGCTTCCATCCTTTGTCTCTTCACTTTATCAATGTCTATATATCACACATAATATGGTGACATGTCTGCATGGCCATAATAGAAATAAGAATATGGTCTGCATCTACAAAGACAATGAAGCACAAATCAAACTCAAGCTTTGATTTATCTAGACACAGTAGACTAAGTAACTCAAGAAATTTGAAATAAAAAAAGGGATGTAAGATGCAGCACATTACTTTGATGTAGGCTTGGAAACAGTTCTCATGAGCAATCAGTCATGTTAAAACAAGCAAGCATGATCTCATGGGAGGAGCAAGGTATGATAACTGCACTTTGTAGTGGTGATATCTAAATGAAGTGTCTTAGCCTTTCAAGGACGTCTTTACTTGTCAACAAAAAACGGAAGACAAAGAGAGGGAAATGATAGATAGCTGATAGATATTGCAGTGGTGATATATAAATGAAGTGTCTTAGCCTTACAAGGACATCTTTACTTGTCAACAAAAAAAAGAAGACAAAGAGAGGAAAATGATAGCAACTATATAGGTACTGGCACCCCACTCCTTACAATTCTAGAGAGGCCAACATGCATGGGCAGGCCTCTCCACAGGATCTTGCAATTGTATCTTTGACGTGTCAAGATGGCAGATATTTGAGTCTACTATAGGTGTGGACATCATCCCCTGAGTGAGATCTGGACTTTGGATGTGCCTCTGCTTGAGATAGTTTGGAGCTTTTATTTTGTGGTATGAAGCTGCTGTTTTTTTGACGGTTCATATAGCATAACTCTCCAACTGAATCACAGCTGAGAGTCTGGCACAGCGCCTATCAGGAGCGTTTTCCCAAGGTGTGAAATGCTGTCACCTTCATCCGTGTCACTTTTTTCCTGCTCTGACATGACCAGCTTTGTGGCCCAGTTAGGCTGAAATGGTGGAACAAGGGGCATCAGTCTTTCAATTTCCTTTTGTTTGTGAGGATTGGTATGACTTGTCTCTGCAGTGGCCAGTTATATTGACACGCACTTTCAATCATTCACACTATTAAAGGGCAAATTCCATTAATCAGCCAGGCAGCACTGTTGTTGATGCCTTGTTAAAAGAAGCTTGGTCATTCATTCATTCATTCATGAACTTCTTGTTTGTTTATTAAAATACATTTAAATTGCATACATACATGCAAACATGATTAATGTTAACCAACAGCATTAATGTTAACCAACAGCATTAATAGTTGTGCCAACTAGGAGCTACAATAATGTGGCCTAATATTAATATTTTTTTGTGATGTTATTAATCCAATTGTTAAAAAAAAAAAATAATTGTTAATTATTTGCTATTATGAAAAATCCATAAGGATAATGGAAGACAAATCTGTGTTTTTTGTAACTGGTGCATGTAAAATTGTTCCTTATAGTTTCAGCTGCAACTATGCATTTTATAGATGCTCTACTATGGAATACATCACGTCAGAAAAAGAATCAACTTCCGTGTGGTATTTCTTCTCACTACACGTTGATTATTGATTATGTCAGGAATGTGGACCAAATTGGTTAGTCTTACACTACAGAATCTTATGTGACATGTTTCACTGTCGCCACTGGCTTGCTCTTCAGGGATAAACTTAAAAGGAATAAACTTATATTGACTGATTTATAAATAAATACAAATATATTTGTAATTTACTTACTTCTGTAAAGCTGCTTCAGGACAATGTTCATCGTTAAAAGTGCTATACAAATCAAATTTAATTAAATTTTGAAACCACTCTGATGGCTTCTCTGTTGTCATTGGGTATCTTTTCATGTCAGAACAAAGGTAGTGTCAGATACAATATGTAATAATGGTTTTCAATGGAATTGCACATTGCATTACCAAAATAATTCTAAATATATGGTGATCTGCAATCTTATGTTTGAAAGATAGACATACTGACAGTCAGTAATGCCTCTCTGTGGCTGCCTGGCCTCCTGTCACTATCTATCCACTGTGTGATTTAATGCAGAGGTGTATATCTGTGGAAAAAAGGCAGGTCGTGCTAAAAGAGCCTGCTGCCAAACCTTGTTACCAACTGTCATACTCTAAATGCACCTTTGTACTCGACTCTTGACTGGACACTTTGCATTCTGCTACATTTTCTAATGTAATGAGCCTGATATCTGTTGACGGCTCCTGTCCGTCACACAGGTACTATAAACAAAGAGCAACAAGCAACAATATTTTTTGTGCTTTCCTAACCACAATGTTACTGAACAGATGAATAAGCTTGCATTTTATTTATCTATTTATTTTGATTTTATTGATTTTTTCCCCTCTATGGATGCTTCAAATCGGGTCCAAAAGAAGTAAGAGATTGGAGAGTTGTGCATAAGTCTAATCTTATAATTAATGCTCTAGATTTGCAGGCCATGATGGTTTCCGCCTCAGCACATTATCAGTAGAGGAGCTTTTTTTTCATGGTTTATTAAACAGAAAGTCATTTTGATAAGTGATGTGGAAAGATACTTTAAGAGGCACAATGACTAGATGGGACTTGTCAGCAGTCCCGGTCTTCTTAATGCTTGAAATTACAAGCATGGGAGAGGGATGGGAAAGGGGAATAAAGCATTCTGGATCAGCTTCTCCCAGGGGACTCCCTAACACATTTACACCTCCGATGACCTCAGGTGACCTCAGGTAACAGGCTTTATGAATTTGACTTTGTTCTCTCAAAGTTTAAATGCACTTGGGTTTTATTAGATCCTTAAGTGTAAATATGGACTGGGTTAACTGAATGTCATGTTTTCTAGAAAACGATTTGCAGAGCTGATTAATCATAAGGTGCTAATTGTTCATTTTAATGACAATTTTTTTTATAACAGCATGAATATTTTGCTTGCTGTTATTTGGATCACAGGTTAACATTAATGCACGTATTATTCAGATAAGTATTCTGAATACAGAGTTAAGCCTAATAATACATGAATTATAAAAAGTATTGCATTTAATGACGTCTAAAATGTCTAATTGTTGATATGGTGAATATTATTGTAAGATGTTCAGTGGAATGAGTTTACAATGTCTACAAAAACTACACATTTTTTAACAGGCAGAGGGAAAAGCTCCAGCTTTAGCCATTTTAAGTTAGTGTCCACACTTATAGACAATCAATTGTTATATGGTTTTTATTTTATATTTAACTTAATTACTTTTTTATTTTATTTAGAAAAAAAAGACTGTATTATACTCCATTAAACAACTTTTATTATTAAACTTATTTTTTTATTTTATTTGCTATAAATTTGTTCAAAAGTAAATCTTTTTTTTATTAAAAATTAAAAATGTATATGTTGTTTAATAATCCTGTGTCTTTTATTCCATACTTATTGTGAAACTGTCTAGAGCAATTGTATGGGCACAATAACAAAACTGTATAATCATTGTATGTGTTAGTGCTTTTTGCACCAAGTTACATCACAGAACAAATGTCAGAAGTGGGTGGGGAAGTGTGTTTTTTCAGACATATACATCCTGACCAGTTAACCCTAGATGACAGCCTTCCTAAACACTCATGGGAGCACAGATTGACGCGACGGACGGATATTTGTCATGTCATCAATCAATCAATATAATCATTAATCATCTGAGTCCTCAGATTTAGTGTTTATAATAAGTGAATGATAATAAGCATTGAGCAGACTCTGCGTAAATCCCAAGCTGGGTCTCAAATATCAATAAGTGTTTTGAACAGCGCTGGTTCTGAAAAACCTCTTTCCATTGATCATGTTGGTCATGGCCAGTTGGCCAGCTTTCTGTTAAAACCATTCCATTAGAAGAAATAAACATTTAGATTTTATTTTTTTATATTGTATATTAGTGATATTAGTAATATTTTGTCTTTGGATGTGTTGGATATCTGTTTTTTAAAAGATAAAAGTATAGATGTATCAGGAGATTGCCTCAAGCAGTTGCTCCCTCCAGTTTGGGTAAAACATTCATTAAGGACCTTGATTTTATATTCCAATTGGTTAGTTGCTAAAGCTATTAAGCTTGTTGAGCTAACTAGTCTTTGATTGTGACTTAAATAAATAACTTCTGTAGTTTCCATGACTCACATGTTGGATATGCCTGGATTCAGTAGCTTAAGTAGGCATTCAAAATTAACTATATTTTGCATATGTTGCTATGAGACATCACTTAGTTTGCAGATGTATCCTGTTTCTGTCTATATATTATATCTTCAAACTACTACTGCTACAGTACATTACCTGCCAGGTCTCTGATGAAAACTGATCATTTTTAAGCACCTCACTCACCCCCGTTACATCGTTCTATAAAGTAAAGACTTCAAATATTATCTGGCATTCAGAGTGACTTAGAATCATGGGGAACCTTAATCTGAATCCCCCTGTTCCAAAATACTAGTTAATTTTAAATCTAAGAGAAGGCAGTTCACCAGACAGTTCAGGATTGCAGACTCTGCATGACTGGAAATGGTAATTCCTGCCCTAAAGCCTTCTTGATCACTTATTATAAAAGTGTTATGACTACACATTAACTCCACAGTAGGATCCAGTGCTCTGAATCCACCATCTAGACTTTTGTAACAATTTTCAAAACATATGCAGTTTGGAAACTTGGAAGTTTAAGGCTGTGTACAAAATTATCATAAACCAACCACATTGACCAAACACAGCTCTCTATATATAATCCCCTGCTTTACCGCAGTTCAAATCTCGTGCCCCTGTTTATCGCAGAATTGCATTTGCCACATAATTAATTAGTTTTGATAATTTTCCTGGTCTCTCGCAGATAGCACAATAGACCAAAAAACTTATGGGAAATTGTTTTTATGAGTTTTATGTTGAAATAATGAGATTTATTAATAAAAATATCATTATTAATTATAAAATGTAGTAAAATGTTAATACAGTACAGTACTTAATACATAAAATATAATTTTTTGGCTGGCGTCCGTTTATCGCGACTGGTTTTGAAACATAACCACCGCGATAAATGGGGGATTACTGTACATGAATAGTAATAATTACTAACAGATTTATCTGTTTATATTTCCTCTTTATATGGCTATATAAACAGGAACATTTATATTATATTTATATATATTATATTTTCCTGTTTATGTACATTTTTTACTATTTAAACAAATAATAATTACAGTAAAGCAGTATTAGTTTTTTATTTTTACTAACCCTTGATGTAGGTTTACTATGTCGCTCTATGTATTTTGTGTTACTGGTCCTACTGCTTTTAGTCAATACCAATATGGTGTTGACGTATTAGTGCAGCATGGATGTTCATGTCAAAACAATTCTCTTTGTGACTCAATTACCAGCCTTAATTATAAGCACAATGTCCCGCCATATCTGGGAGGTCATTCCAGGCTGATAATTAACAAGAAATTTAACTGAACTCATGTTCAATACCTCCTATCCAACATCCAAAAAAAACGAGTTTGGATTGGTTCAGGCAGGCATGCTCTGCTCATGTAGGGACTGAATAGTGATGCAACCTTACTGTGCCATCATGCACAGATTCTATTTACATTTTATTTCACTTCAAGTTTAGAATACTGTTCTTGGTCAAAATGCTGATATGATCAGGAACAATAGGTGAGAATAGTATAAAAAATGCAAGCAAAATAATTTTTTTCCTAATCTGGTCTTACTGTAAATAATGTGCGAGTCTAGGGAACCCTAGCAGAAGAAATAACTTAATGCGTAGTTAAGCATCAGAATTGAAAAACGATAAAAACAATGAATGCTGATATCATTCTTTTTAAGATATTTATTGAGCAAAATCTAGCAATATGTGCACATTAAAATGAATGTGGTAAATTCCCAACTGTAGCAGTCCTCATTATAAATCAGTTTGGGTGTGCTGGACAAGGAATTGTAACGGCATTTCTCCATTTAACTTGTAATGAAACATTCATGTCACATGAAGACAAGCACAAACTGTGTCTCATATTTGTTTTCAGAGCAATCCACATTTTGAATATTTATAAGATGATGAAAGCATTGCATTGTAAGCAGCACTGCTCCTCTAATTTAATACACACTTTACAGCCCTGCTTCATTAATCTGGAACAAACTCACTGAGGCATTGCTGGATCAACTGGACATATTTATCTCTGTTTATTTCATGCTTATGAATATAAATTTAGGGATGTTTAAACATTTATTTAGAGCAAACATCATAATTAATATCATTATTGGACACAAACTACAGTTGCAAGAACACTATTTAAAGTCTAGTATAATCTATTCAGTTGAATATTATCCTTTTATTACATTAAGGGTGCAGATGAGCATATGAAGATGGTTACTGGCATTTTTTGCTTGCTCATGCAATATGTATTTGACCCCTAGATATATTTACATTCAGTGCATGACATAAAAAGTAATAGATTGTTTTCAAAAAGAAAGTAAATGAACTTCGTCTAACTAAAAAGAAATGGCTTTGTTCAACCATAGCCCAATAATCCCTGCATTTACTACAGCCTTTAGAATGTTAGCTCATTCATTTAGGCCAGCTTATTCTGAATTCTATAAACCTGCCATGGTCTGACTGAACTACAAAGGCACTGTCAGTTTGATGCTGATAAATTCAAACACTTGCCTTTTGCATGTTTAAAGACAAAAATTAGGTTTAAAATCACATGGAAATCACACAAGGAAGTGCTTTAGCTGGTTTAGCTCTCAGGCGAAATGCTTGGCTCCAGCGGCCTCGTTAACGCCTCAACAATAATAGTGTGCCTGGATAGCCAATTTGTTGACAATCAAATGAAGTGCTAATCTAATCCTTAGAGGAAGTCCAGTGCATGCATGCAGTTTAGAGTTTGCGTTTTGTAAGCATATCGACCTCCTGTTTTTCTCTCTACCGGTTTATTTGCCAATTTAGGAGACACATACTTAAATGCATCTGATAGACACTGATGCTTATAATAAGTAAGTACTGACCTTTCATAATTCATGTGCATAAATTAATGCTGCAGAATTTTCTGAATAGATTATTTTATAATATATAATATAAAAAATATTATAAATTTCGACTTTTCGATCAAGTCTCTTACTAACCTTTGTGTTCCTAAATGTTATACATTGTGGGTTTTATTATTATTAATAAAGTATGAACTTATTTCTATCATATTATGATGCACAATGTGTGCAGTTTACAGCACTTATTTTAGTAAAATGAGCTTCTTAAAAGTGCAAGGCATATGGACTTTTATGCATTGCCTCACAGATCACCAGGAGAGAATGAAAACATAGGTGTGAATTTGGCTAAGGAGAGCACATATTAAAATCAAATTGATAATTCATATCTCTGAAATAAGATTAATAGGTAAATACCACGACCTAACCTACACACACACACACACACACACACACACACACACACACACACCCCCCAACAAAACATATACAATAATACAATATACAAAGTGAACACAATTAAATGACAAACATAAATAAGGAATATAAAGCATTTTCTTCATTCCTTATTGCATTTGTTTTCTTTATTGATTTTCCTGCCTGTATAGAGTCAGTCTTTAAAATCTTTATTTTCGCTTCTAAAACATAAGGAGATAAAAAAAAGAAATCCTATTTAAACCAACTGTTTACCCTTTTTCCTATAAGACGTGTGATTTAGCCCAGCAAGACAACTTGCAATTAGAGACGGCCGCCTCACCCCCGTTCACTTAGTGTAGTTTCAATAACACCCCCCACGTTAATCAGGCAGCAGATCAAAGCGTGATGCTGCAGAAGAGTTTTAAATATTTAAATCCCCTCTATTCAAATCTTATCACAGATCAAAGCGTAGCGATTTAATTTCGTAAGTCATTTTGCTGGTAGATACAGAAGCGCATACAAAGACACACACAAGCTCCAATTAAATACCGTGGATTTTCTGTAAACCCTGTACGCTCCTATTTTCGTTCGTGAATAAACCTCTTATTTTGTGGAAGAGATGTGTGGGGAGGGCATGAGAGGTAATTAATTAATGTCATTGTTTAGATGTACGGAGCTCAGAGATGCTATACAACTTAAAAGACCTTGTCATTCCACTAAAAGGAGTAAATCACCTTGACATGTGACAGGGAGTTAAACCTTACAGACACATTGAATGTATAATTATGGTGCTTTTAATAACAGAAATTTAGCCTCTATTTCTCAGCTGATTTGCTTTGCTATGCAGTGAAGTTTCTAATGTATGGTTTCAAATCACATGACAAAAATTTATTAAAACAAAGAAAGTAATAAAAAGAACAAAAAAACACAACAACCTCTGCATAAAATGAAATAGAGAAGCATAAAAAAATCACTAGTAGCCTTTTGTGTATAATTCATGACAGACTAGACTTATTTTCAGGAAATTGGCTGTATGGTGGATTTCAATTATGCCGTGCTAAGGCTTAGTAGAGGCGAGTATTAGTTAGGCTTTGGCATAGGTCACACTTGTTACCAGAAGCTTTACTTCAAATGCAATTTAAATGCGAAGTGTCGGCTCCCGCACCGAATTCTGATTGGTAAAAGAAAATATTCCTGCGCAAAAACTCATTCTCAGCTCCTGTCGTGTGTGTCAGTGGCAAGCCTATTTATAAGCCTGGCTTTGGACTGCTTAGCTCCCAAAGCCCTGGGGCCAGGCCATCTGACTCACTTACTGCAGTAAGACTCCTAATATACACCTTGGCAGGCATCTCCATTAGGCCAAATTACTTTTTCTTTTTTAAAAAGGTGAAGGCACTGCACGCTAATTGGCCCCAATCAAGTTTGTAATCTAATCCAATTAGAGGCTGACACTGTGCTCACAGTGACCTTAATTGGGATTCTCTGTCTGTGGGAACCTGTCAGGCCACCAAGCTAATTCATGATCACTGTAAATTGGAGCCAAAGCAAAGAAAATCCCTGCTTTTTCACCACTGTCAAATGACTATGTCAGTGAGTTTGGACACCTGGATAGGAACGTAACATATAATAAAATGTTTTACATTGTAAAATTAAGGGTACAGAATAATTGCACAATAACCATAAACCTGAGAGCACAGTTTTATGACTCCAAAGAGAAAGAGCATACATTTTATGTAATCTCATACCAATGACTGGATTCCATTTTTTACCAGTAAGAGCAGTGATTAATGTTCAAAAGTCATGACAGTTTATGTTTGAGTAAAGAAAATCCTTATTTTTCTGTTCAATTCAAGCACAGTTTGTAAAAGATTACTGCTATATTCACAATAACCTGAATGTAGTGGATGTATAAGATACAGCATTTCTCAATAGGGTGCAGACCATCACCTTTTAGCAAAGCACTTGCCTGTACACTCATGTGATATGCAGTATTTAATCCACAATATGTGTGCATACCTCAACTCTGAATATGGCCCTTAGGGAATACTGTTGGAAAAAGACTTTTTAAAACTACCACCTTTAGCCTTTAGTAGTTTATAGATTTCAATACTGACAGTTCCTGGTTTGGAATATACTACTTTTTTTATGTGTAAGTCCCACTGTTTTCTAGTTGTGTTTGTTGTAAGACAGTTCTCCTGTTTTGTGGCAGCAGTCCAGTTTGCTGAAGGCCAGCACTTTTTTCTGACATGTTAAGACACTCTATCTGCTTGAATTGCTGCTCATGCAACATCACAGGGCAGCTGAATGCATGTGAAGGAGAGCACTAACTGGCCCATTTAATATACACAAGCTAACAGACACCTGCATTGGCTTGTTTGATAATCCCACCACAGACCAGTGGCAGTTATATTCCTGGCTACGGATGGATTCAGTTTTGTTTGGATTTCATTTGCAGTGTCACAGCACTTAGGCAGTGGCATGGATAATCCCAGTACAGTGTGGTGTTTTCTCATTTTCCTTTGGTATTCCATTTCCCTGGTATATATCCACACCTATAACTCCAGAAATGTTCACTAGTCTTGGATTGCATACATTATGCCATGCTGTATATATCTTCTCACTCTGATTTCCATCAGTGTGTGAAGTCATTTGCATGTGTAATGCTTGTTTCAGTAGATTAAACGGATACATATGTGTCAAGACTGGTGTGTACTCTATTATTGAATTGTACTGAATGCAGCACGGATGTTTTTCCGGGGTTGATGTAATCTGGGGAGCTCTTTGCAAAATCTGTACCTCCCTGCCTGTGTAAGGGGAAGCATCTCCCTGGTGAATCTACAGGATTTCATGAACAGGCAGATGGAGAAAATATTGTTGACATTAAACTGTTCCTCTTTTAAGGAATTGTTGTGACAAGGTGGAGCTCCCATCACTCGAAATAGCAGCTGTGTACTGTTTACTAAGCGACCCAAAGCAGTGTTTGTTTCCATCGAGGCAGTGGCAACTTTTTCCCCTCCTTCTCATTCTTGGTTTCTCCTACTCTCTCTTTCTCTGTAATGAAGAAGCTGGAAGCAGTTGGCATTTCATGTTCGAACATTCAACTTTTGTTTCTTTTGGCTGTTTTTTTTTCTCCGTTTAGGCAGCCCTGAAAATTGCAAAAGCTATTTCTGTCTTATAAACAGACAACCCAAGTTCATATAACGTTATGCTCATAAATATAGGCTGGGGTTCAGTTAAACAGGTTCAAACACAAACCTCTGGTTAACGAATGGAGCCCAGGGGAGGAGAGGTAATGATTTGTCGATGTGAATTCTCAGACGGCGAGTCAAATCAATGAGCTGGTCCAGGCTCATAATTACTGCTCTCTTCGGCAGTGTAAAAAGAAATCAATAAAGTCAAGTATACACAGCGCAAGGCAACCAGGCAATGTTGTACACACAGCCAGCTGACTTTATAAACCATGCTTAGTAGTCCATTCACAACTACAAATGCCCTCTTTTTACTAACATGACGTGTTATCGTGTCCACTGCTTCACAACCCTCTTCTTAGGAAACTAAATAGCAGTGTGTGAAGAAAATGAATACATATGTGTCAGCTCATGTGACCAAACCAGTCATTTTGTAAATGATCACTTTGCTGTGTGACTAGAGTTCATTGATACTAAATGTAAATGTCATGTATCCACTTAAAATGCACCTGTTGTGGGGTGGGATTTTTATAAAGGATTGTGTAAAACCTTATAGAAATAGAAATATAAAAATTGTGTCTGATTAAATAATCCGTATATACATATTCAGCTTTGCACATTTGCACAAGTTTCTTAATATATTACAAGTTGGTATAAATCAGGAATCGGTGTCTGTAAGGAAACAGTTTTCAGGTCCCCAATTCCTCGATACAATTGTGCTACTTTTTAACTGTGGCAAAAAAAATGTTGTCCATTGGTGTGGATTTCTGCATTTTACAGGCATTAATATAATTGTATCTTTAAATGACAATAAACATATTTGACTATATTGGTTGCATCCTCTAATATGAATTGCTTTTGATTTCAGTTTTTAAAACCCCTACTTGTTATTGATGCATTTAAGTCTGTGAATGCATCTAAAAGTTTTAGTTGAAAAATCATTAATGTGTCACCTTTAACACAAATTTGGGGAGCTGGTGTTTCAATATAGTATGCTCATTAATCAGGGTTTTTAGACAGCTGATTGGTCCATATACATTTACTATTCATATCTGAAAAACCTGATTACTAGTTTTTCCCCACTTGATTTGTAATTAATATGAATGAAGCGTAAGGGTTCTACAAATGCTATAAAAACCCCAAACTTTTCGTCTGTTATGTAGATGTTGACATTTGACCGTGGCAAAAAAACATCTAATCATTGACACAGGCTTACTCTCTCTCTCTCTCTCTCTCTCTCTCTCTCTCTCTCTCTCTCTCTCTCTCTCTCTCTCTCTCTCTCTCTCTCTCTCCCTCTCCCTCTCTCTCTCTCTCTATCTCTCTACCTCTCTTTCTCTTCTTTTTTGAGCTCAATTCTCAACCTTCATCCTTCCCTGACCCGTACCATGTGACGTATGCTCCCAGATCAATCGTGCGCCTTGGTCTGGATAAAAAAAGCACTTTAGACATCAAGTGCATTAAAAGATTCTGTGAGTGAAATCTCTAAAACAGTAAAGGACATTCCAGCCAGGCTTCATAATGTCACGCTTTATTGTCTTCATAAAGTCACACATCAATTTAAAGCACAGAACGTATCCTTGTCAGGGTACAAGAAAAGAAGAGGCTTTCATCTGACAAATGGTCCCACTTTTCCCACTATCTTCTAGGGCTCTTTTGCTACATAGGTCTGTTTATAACACGCTGCCCACTTCTTCCACTCTGTCATTCTCCCTGACATTTTTCCCTTAATTCTTCATGTACAAATAGGTCTCTCTGGTCTGTTCACAGCCAGACATTTTGCTTTGGAGCTCTAATTCACCGTTAAAGTGTCACATTCTGTGTTGGGTGTCTAAACAGCCAATGAGCCCTAGTGAAAATTAGCACTACAAACATGAAAGCTGTAAAAAGCCCTTCTAATATACCAGGGAAAACTCATTTTTAAGAGTTCTGTGTCTTTCTCTGCTTTTACTTGCCTTCCCTATTTATACATCTTTGATGCACATTCATTAGCGAGGTGAGAAAAGAAAAAAACATTAAATGGGTGCAGTATGTTTTATTAAATTAAATTCTGATCTTAAGAATGTTTCATACAGTTGTCTCTCATTCTGTCCTAATTAAAGAGGTTTAGAGGAGAGAGATAGTAACCTGGAAAGAGATCTTTACTTTTAATCAGTAGCTAGGTACTGATTTTGTTTAACTGGCACATTCATAGCATTGGTAGTAGCATTGGTGTGTTGTTTGGCTTGTATAAACAGTATACACACACACACACACACACACACACACACACACACACACACACACACACACACACACACACACACACACACACACACACACACACGTGTATGATGTTCTTTGATTCATTTTACTTACATAATCACATAATGAAAAGAGGAACCTGTTTCTCAAATGTACAACATGAACTTCAAATCGAAAGTACTGTGGTATAACTAAATTGCTGTGGTATAACTAGGAATGAATCATATTACTGGACACTGGATCATGTTATACAACCCCATCGAGAATTATATTCCTTTACCAGAATACTCATCTTTTAGATCTATCTATCAGTGGTTGCTGTAACATACCAGCATAGACAAAAGTAAACAAACCTGCAAACATTGGAAATCTGTAGGAATCGCATTACAGCCAAGTGAAGTTGGAAACACTCAGACAATGGCGTATATTTACAAAATCGTGTGAGTGGAACAACACCAACAAAAATGGAAGTGATATTGCAATTGTAGAAAGTGTAACAAGCATAGTGATTTTGCACAATAACATTGCTGTTGGCTTTACAAATGTTTATGGATCTTGTTTGCTGCTCAGACTGCATACTCTAATCCAAAATCTTATTTAAACCATCTTTCAAATTAGATTTTCATAAGTAGACTTAATTTGCTCATGCAGTTATCTATTAATATGATTTGTCTAGTTGCTTGTGTATTGCTTTCTGTTCATTTTATTTAAATTATTACTGCAAAACTTCTTAAGCATATAGTAAGGAAAGGAGAAAGTGTGGAAAAAGCCCTGAACATGAAATGCACTATTTTTTTTATTGTTATAATTGCAAATGTTCATGTTTTGTGTACTTCAGTTATTTGAGTTACCCATAATATTAAACATGCCATTTTCCTTACAGCAGGAGAGAAAACAACATACAAGTTTGTCTTTTGTTTAATGTGCATTGAAATAGAGAGAGGATTTTTGACAAGTGATGCATAGCATGTGCTGATGCTATTAGTAGTAATAATTTGTGCTGTGGGATCTTCATTCATCTCAGTTGCATATAAATTAATTTTGCATATTCATTCCCCCCAGATGACTTATGAGCTCAGTGCAACCGTTTTAATTACTGCAAAAACGCCTCTCTCCAGAAATTGATGCGGGTGTGTGAGACATTGTGATTGTGGGTAAAGCCGTTTTATTAGAACGACGCACAGGTAGGACATGGTCTTAAAGGGCTTTACATAATAAACGTGTCATGACGAGTTATGCTAATTGTTCGATTGTGTTAGTCATGCATAGATGGTGGCCTGTACATCCAGAAAAAAGCTATAGCATGCCTCATTTTTAGTTAGCTTGTTTAACTAAGTGGCACCTGTGTCTGATCACATTTAAATCACAGAGACTATATTCCAGTACAATATACTTAATTAAAAAAGATACTTAAAAGTGTCATTTTAATTATTCTATATAATTTTACATCCTATAATAGTTTTGTTTTGTTTAATTACAGTATTGATTTTTTTGTTGATTCATTTCATTGGACTAAGTAGGTTCCCTGGTGGTCTAGTGGTTAGGATGCGGCGCTCTCACCGCTGCGGCCCGGGTTCCATCCCCGGTCAGGGAACCAACCCCAGCCACTAGGGTTGCACAAGCCTTAGTGCCGGTCCCAAGCCCGGATAAATGGGAAAGGTTTTGTTAGGAAGGGCATCCAGCGTAAAAACATGTGCCAAATCAAACATGCGGATGATCCGCTGTGGCGACCCCTAATGGGAGAAGCCGAAAGAAAGTCTTTCATTGGACTAAGTGCAAATACTTATTATATGTTCATTACTAGTTTTCTAAGAATCCTTGTGAAAACCTATAACATCATCATCATCACCTAAAGCCCCCGGCTGAAAGATCTGTAGTTGGAATCAGAATCCAGGCAGTAAGGGACCAACTTTATAAACTAGGAAAACCAAGCCTGAATACAAAAGTACACCTGAAATATGTCTGAACTTATAACAAGGAGCATGTGTCAAACACTATAACTAGATAACTTTAGTGACTTAGAACATGAATTTTAGTTTTACTTATAGTAATTATCAGGAAAAGTTAAATGCACAAAATATTTATTCTTCATGAAGTGTTCACTGAGGTCAAAAAGAGTTTTTATTTTACAGAAAATATTTAACATTACTGAATTGGTTTAAAAGAGGGCATCTCAAGTGGCTTGTCTGAACTACTGCTGGGGTCAGCTCAGACTAAAGGGTACATGGTAAAATATCTGCCTTGGTTAATTCAGCAAGAAAGTTCAGCTAGAAAAACAACCCAGCTCTCGTTCAGCTTTCTTTTCTGAACTATTGGCAGGAATGTTTTACATGCAAAGATTTATAACTAGTGGCACACCAGTGTTTCTGCCAGGTCTATTAAGTGTAGTAGTGCTCCTCAATCTGACACTGCATACAATATGCATTTTGTGTTATTAGTTTGGAACTTCAATACACTTGTAAACTCACCGTAGAGTGCTTTAATGAAATTGGTAGCCAGTCAAGCTTGTACTAATCTCCTCCAAACTATGGCTTCATTATAATTTTTTATAATTTTCTGTTTGTAACAGCTACTTATTTTTTATTATTCCTACTGCCAATTCATATATTCCAGTGGAATTGTTCATTATTTTCATTTCATAGCAGCCAAGTTGGGCAATCTAACAATCTCATGACCTCAATGAAGCAAATGTGATTATCTTTTTCTTTCTAGTAGACTGAACTATTAAGCCTGTAATGGTAGATTAATTTTTATTGGCTCCAACACAGATTTGTTTCCAAAGAACTGTCAGTGTCCCATCCACCATCAACCTCTCTTACTTTCATTTTATTGCTCTCTCTGTTTCTTTTATTGTATCTCTCTGTGTCCAGCTGAATGCCCATGGCATGCCCGAGCTCGCCTTCTCATTGACTTCCACCAAACACTGGAGGCCTGGGCCAAAATAATTTGTATCTGCTCAATAAATCATTATAGTCTGTCATGCCGTGTCCTGTGCCCTCATTGCTTGCCCTTTTCCCTCCCTTTCCCTCAGCTCTCAAAGGTCTTGTTAATGTTTCAAAACCGCACATAAGACGCAGCAGCCAGACGATTAATTTGAAAGATACCCACAGGGCACCTGCAGGATTTTTTCTTCCCTGACTTCTTTTGCTTCTGTAGTGTTAACACCTAGTGCTTTCAGAGTGAGGGAGCAGGCGGAGGGTGTAGGGGAGGAGAGGGGAGCTGGGAGAGAACCGAACAAAGTGTACCCTCCAGTTATATAGCTGAGCTCTTTTACCCCAAAACAGCCTTTTGATGTGTGCAATATGTCAAAGCAAAATGGGTTAAATGCTTTTAATGCCACAGTTTTTTTTTTAATTGTTGGCAGTAGCATGAGCGGGTTAGAACTAGAAACTCATAGTAAGTGGCAAAATACTTTTAAGCTACATAAGTCACTGGATCCAAAGTGATCCTTACCAGGAAGAAGCTGTTAAGATATTTGTTGGTGTTATAGAAGCATGAGCGGGCCACAGTGACTTCTTCAGGGCATCCAGTTCCACATAATGTCTGGCCTAATACCAGTGACCCATGAATTTTTATTTGAAAGCTGGAAACTCATATTTACCACAGAAAGAAGTAGGACACTTGCTGAGAAAAGATATGGGCATTAAGACATGGGTCCTTGCTATGATGTGCTTGCTGACTCGTGTATAAGTGTAGTCACAAGTCAATTTAAGATGCACAAAAGCTAACGAACTGAAAAAGAAGATGCTTTTTATGCAGTAAATGCCTTCTGGAAACTGTCAATACCCTTTAAAAGTCTAATGATTTCTTATCAGTGCTTGAATGAACCGTAAAAGCACCTTTTGAGTGTATTGACATTTACACAGTCATGAGCAGGAGAACTCTTGCCTCCATATTGCAGCTGACGGCTACTTATTTCAAAATGAAAAGAAAGAGAAAGAAAGAAAGAAAGAAAGAAAGAAAGAAAGAAAGATAGAAAGAAAGAAAGAAAGAAAGAAAGAAAGAAAGAAAGAAAGAAAGAAAGAAAGAAAGAAAGAAAGAAAGCAAACCTGTGTGATGAGTGAATTAAAACTAATGCCATGTGCATTTATTCCAAATAAAGCGGGCACAATAAATAATTGATTATTACAAATTAATAATTTTATAAAAAAAAAATCCCAAAGCAGTTAGCTAATTTTTTGTGTTTTGTCAATTTGCATATTTTTACATCATTTGTTTCTTTTCAGGATTTTAATAGTTTTAACATATATATTTAAGAAAGAATGAAAGAAAGAAAGAAAGAAAGAAAGAACTTCACATTGTGGTCATGGTTTTGGAGCTTCATGTATGATATTTAGTAGTAGCTTGAATTTCACTAATACTGTGTGTGGAATCTTGTTGCCTTGGCCCTAAGCAAGTATTTAAAGTGGCTTTACAAAAAACACAGCCACATGAATCATTAATGAGCCAAAAGAATTTAACTGTTCAATGTATTTCAATTGTGGCAAATATTCAGCATTAGACCCTAGGAGTTAGCAAGGAAAAGATACGGTACCAGAAAGTGAACAGTGTGTCTGTGAATGGCTCATTAATGATAACATCATGTACTGTACAGACAGGCCTGGTCAAAGCTGAACGTCATGCTGAGGACCACCTTTCCTTTAGTACTGCAGAAAAACAGAAATATGTTTTATATTGTCCAGTTTTGCTATTAATACTTCACTACGGTTGAGCTTAAGAGGTGATGTGATGGTCAATACGAGCCATTGTCTATTTAACTGTTTGGAGCTCCCACCCTCCAAGCCCATCCCCCCCAGCAGCAGGTAGAGGTGAACTTTTCAGTGAAATAATGCTACCTGACATCTGCCCAAACAATGCTTAGCCAAACACCAGGAAGGCTGTTTGTGAGAATCTATCACAGTCGAGAGCACTGTTTGTGGCAATCGGTGCACATCTGTGGTGAAGATGTGCGGGGTTTAGGGGGATGGAGGGTTGAGTGTGTGAGTGTGTGTGTGTGTGTGTGTGTGTGTGTGTGTGTGGGGGGGGGGGGTGGTCTTGAAGCAATCTTGATGATGAAGTGGGTTATCGAAGGGCATTTCATAGTGTTAGTTATGCTTAGCTGACTGACTGGAAATCAAATATTGCAATGTTTTCTTCTGCCTCTCAGAACCCTGGATCGGTCAGCACGCAGCAAGAGGCCTGGTGTGGGCAGATCACTGCTGTTTACATCAGTTAGACTCCATTGGTGCTAAAAGGGAGGTGGATAAATGTCTTTCCTTCCACATTCTTCTTTGGGCTCCACTGCACCTATGTTGCGTCTTATTCCTATCAGTTAAAAATAGAAGATACTAGTGAGTTAGACAGAATATACATTACCAGCCAAAGGTTTGTTCACACCTTCTCCTTCAGTGTTTTTTATATTTGTATTATTTTTTTAATAGTATTAAATAGTATTTAATGGTATTGAAAAGTATTAAATCGTTAATTAATACTGAAGACATCTAAACTATGAAAGAACATGTATTGAATTTTGTAGTAAACTAAAAAGTGTTAGAAAATGTTTTATATTTTAGATTGTACAAAGTAGCCATATTTACATTTTTGATGACAGTTTAGCAAACTCATAGTATTCTCTCATCAGATTCATGAGGTAGTCACCTGGAATGGTTTTCAGTTTACAGGAGTGTCTTGTCAAGAGTTAATTTGCGACAAATCTTGCCTTCTTAATGTGCGTTAGAACATCAGTTGTCTTGGGCAGAGGAAAGGGCCCCAGAATCTGCCAATATGCATAAATGCTTCTCATCGATTATTCAAGTTCAAGTAGCAGACATATTAATTCAACATCCACTGTTAAGAGGAGACTGCATGAGTCATGCAGTCATGGTTGAATTGTTACAAAGAAGCTATTACTTTGGAAGAACTACAATCAGAAGAATTATCTTATCTGTTTTGCACTAGTGGGAACATGATGTGTTTTGAAATAGGACAATGGCTTCAAACCCACTTCTAGGTTATGTAAGTTATTTTTCCAGGAAGGAGAGTATTGGAGTGCTGCATCAGATGACTTGGCTTCCACAATCACCTGATCAATCACCAAAAGGTTACTACTTTAAATATTCAAGAGTATAAAACATATTCTGGGTTATTTAATGCATTTATGTTTACTACAGCATTCTATACATGTTCGTTCATAGTTTGGATGTCTCCCTTTTCCAGAGCAACTTATAATCATTCCATTTATTCAATGAGCAGCTGATGGTCAAAGGCCTTGCTCATAAGTGGCAGCTTGGTGGTGCTGGAATTTAAACTTACAACCTTAATATCAGAAGTCCAACAGCTTATTCAGTGAGCTACTAGGGTTTAATTCTGTGGACAAAATGCGGTATGGTCTACATTTATTTATTTGGTTTTAATTGAATTATTTATTCATTTGTTTTTAAATTGAACTTCCAGAGATAAAAAATGCCAACACTACACTTTCAGCATGGTCTAAATTCTGACTCTGACTATTCCTTAATTGTAGCTACATCTCACATGTTCAAGTGAACTACAGATTTGCACTTTTTTTTTTTTTTTTTATAGTCATGCTTTATTGTTTTTATTTCACCCAATGAAATAAATTAGTTTTCTTAGGTAGTTTTATTTCCCAATATACAAACAAACAAGTAGCTTTACTTAAACCACTGTGAACCAGACAGTCCCTAAAGACTTAGCGAATGTTCTAGGTTCATGCTAATATGCTGTAGTATATGCTAATAATAAATGTTTGTCCTCATTTGTGCCAACTTCTTTCTTTCAAACCTCGGATGCTTTTTGATTTTTCCGACAAACTAAAATAAAAATATCACCACCACGAAAACCTTTTTTAATTTATTATGAATAATATATCCATATTTAGTTACATCCCTCAAATACAAACTGGTTCCTCAGACAAGTTATTGCTTAGTTATGCAGTTATTAACTTACTAGATTCAACATTGCTATAAGCATCAGATCCATTATAACCATTGCAATCCAGAGGTCCCATAGTAAATAAATGTTTCTTTTATCCACATTATTTGGATTAATGCTGGAGGAGTCCTGAATCTTAAATCTGTTTCTATTTCACACTCTGTGTTTTTTGTCAATAAAGCATCATATGAAATGTTTTTGAAATTATCACAGAATGCCTGACATGCCAAATTTTTTTTGACAGACATTTCAGGATAAATCAGTTGCCTCAGTTTAGATTTTTATTGAGATTGTTTTAGCTGTTACAGAAAAATCGAAGCTGCCTGATCATATTTTAACAATAGACAAGAACAAATTTAACATTGTTTCATTTTGGCAAGATCTTATATAAGGTCATTTTAGTTTAATTCAGCAATCTTGATCTACTGAAAAAGTCTTATGTTCCAAAAAAATTTAACATTATTCAATGTAAAGGTACTGTATTTTTACTGTAGAACCTTTTTTTAATCTTTTCACTATCTGACAAGAGCAGCCATTATTACGTTTGAAAAGATTCTATGGTAATATATATATATATATATAATAGAGGTGATGAGGTTATGGGTAGGTATGGCCTTAGGGGGAGGAATGTGGAAGGGCAGATGGTGGTAGATTTTGCTAAAAGGATGGAAATGGCAGTGGTGAACACTTATTTTAAGAAGGAGGAGGATCATAGGGTGACCTATAAGAGTGGAGTAAGGTGCACACAGGTGGACTATGTTCTATGTAGGAGATGAAACCTGAAGGAGATTGGAGACTGTAAGGTGTTGGCAGGGGACAGTGTAGCTAGACAGCATCGGATGGTGGTCTGTAGGATGGTCTTGGAGGCGAAGAAGAAGAGGAGGAGAGTGAAGACCGAAACAAGAATAAGATGGTGGAAGCTGAAGGAGGAAGAGTGTAGTGTGAGGTTCAGGGAAGAGCTCAGACAGGGACTCGGTGGTGGGGAAGAGGTACTGGATAATTGGGTAACTACTGCAGGAGTGATGAGGGAGGCAGCTAGAAAAGTACTTGGTGTGACATCTGGAATTAGAAAGGAAGACAACGAGACGTGGTGGTGGAATGAGGAAGTGCAGGAGAGCATAAGGGGAAAGAGGTTGGCAAAACAGAAGTGGGATCGACTGAGTGATGAGAAAAGTAGGCAGGAGTACAAGGTGATGCGGAAGCAGGTAAAGAGGGAGGTGGCGAAAGCCAAGGAAAAGGCATATGAGATGCTGTGTAAGAGGTTGGACACTATGGAAGGAGAAAAGGATTTGTACCGATTGGCCAGGTCGAGGGACCGAGCTGGGAAGGATGTACTGCAAGTTAGAGCAATAAAGGATGGAGATGGAAATGTGTTGACTAGTGAGGAGAGTGTGTTGAGAAGATGGAGGGAGTATTTTGAGATGATGTGGAGTTGGTGAAGCAGGAAGTGAATAGGATTAGTAAGGAGGAAGTGAGATCAGCGATTAAGAGGATGAAGAGTGGAAAGTCGGTCCAGATGAAATACCAGTAGAAGCATGGAGATGTTTAGGATAGATGGCAGTGGAGTTTTTAACCAGATTGTTTAACAAGATTCTGGAAGGTGAGAGGTTGCCTGAGGAATGGAGAAGGAGTGTGCTGGTACCGATCTTTAAGCGTAAGGGAGTTGTGCAGACCTGCATTAACTACAGAGAAATTAAGTTAATCAGTCACACCCTGAAGTTATGGAAAAGAGTAGTGGAAGCCAGGCTGAGAGAAGAGGTGACCATCTGTGAGCAACAGTATGGTTTTATGCCGAGGAAGAGCACCACAGACGCCTTATTTGCTTTGAGAATGTTGATTGAGAGGTATAGATAAGGACAGAAGGAATTGCATTGTGTATTTGTAGATTTAGAGAAAGCATATGACAGTGTGCCGAGAGAGGAGTTGTGGTATTGTATGAGGAAGTCAGGTGTGTCAGAGAAGTATGTGAGGGTGGTGCAGGACATGTATGAGGACAGTGTGACAGCAGTGAAGTGTGCAGTAGGAAGGACATACTGGTTCAAGGTGAAGGTTGGACTGCATCAAGGATCGGCCCTGAGCCCTTTCCTGTTTGCAGTGGTGATTGATAGGTTGACGGACGAGGTCAGACAGGAGTCTCTCTGGACTATGATGTTTGCGGATGATATTGTGATTTGTGGTGAGAGTAGTGAGGAGGTGGAGGTACGGGCTGGAGAGAAGGGGAATGAAAGTCAGTAGGAGTAAGACAGAGTACATGTGCGTAATTGAGAGGGAGTGGTGCGGTTGCAGGTGAAGTGGTGGAGAAGGTGGTGGAGTTTAGGTATCTGGGGTCAACAGTGCAAAGTAATAGAGTGTGTGTTAGGGAAATAAAGAAAAGTGTGCAGGCAGGGGGCAGGGTGGAGTGGGTGGAAAAGGGTGACAGAAGTGATTTGTGATAGAAGAGTATCTGCAAGAATGAAAGGGAAAGTTTATAGGACTGTGGTGAGACCTGCGATGTTGTATGGATTAGAGACAGTGGCATTGAGTAAAAGACAGGAGGCGGAGCTGGAGGTAGCAGAGCTAAAGATGTTAAGGTTTTCGTTGGGAGTGACGAGGCTGGACAAGATTGGAAATAAGTTTATTAGAGGGACGGCGCATGTAGGACATTTTGTTGACAAGGTGAGGGAGGCGAGATTGAGATGGTTTGGACATGTGCAGGGGAGGGACATGGGGTATATTGGTAGGAGAATGCTAAAGGATGGAGCCACCAGAAAGAAGGAAAAGAGGAAGGCCAAGGAGGAGGTTCATAGATGTGGTGGGAGAAGACATGCAGGTAGTTGGTTTGAAAGAGGCAGATGTAGAGGACAGAGTGGTATGGAGACGGATGATCCGCTGTGGCGACCCCTAATGGGAGCAGCCAAAAGGAGAAGAACATATAAAATATTCTAAACATAGGTTACACTAATTTATGCTTAAACACTGTAGTCAATAAATCTTCTTCTTTGAAGACACGTCATGATGTTTGACTCATTTTAGCCCAATCTACTGGAAGTGCAGACTGGCTCCTGAGCAGTTGAAGCTTACACAAGGCTTAAATGTCAAGGATCTAAAGTAGGGGTCCTTAAGAAGATTAGATAAAAAAGGACATTTCTATCGCAAGAATAAACTTTTTATCTTGAGGAGAAACTAAATCAGGGCAGTGAGTGTTGGTTAGCTAGACCATCAATTATTTTTCCTTCACATGCCAGTAATGTAATTCCTTCAGTAAAACAAAACGGAGAGAGACAGTGTGTATGTGTGTCCCAGGTCATTCTTATTGCTTTCTTTGATTGTCAAACTGCTACACGGATGAGCAAGTGACAGCATTGCAGAGAAGGTTATACTATACACTCTACATTAAGCATGTTGCTGCAGATGACTAGCAGTCATTGGATTTCACAATACTTTTATTTGTCTTTATTTCTGTCAGGATATTTTCAAGGCTTCCATCATCAGAAGAAGCACCAACCAAACACTCCCTACACCATCATAGATCAGGAAAGGTGTCCATCACTCATTATTGCATTGTTTTATATAAGAACTTTTTAGTTTGAGTGTTGGAAAAGTACATGGCTTTAAACTAAACCACTTCAATCTAATTCCAGGAAATGTCTGTAAAAACTATTAACAAATGAAAGCCGAAACCTAACACTTTTTTTTTTTTTTTTTTTCCTGATGGAGTTTTGCACCCTCTTGACATCTTCTCAACCAACTTCACGACGCACTCAGCTTCACTCAGCTTTTCTTAAAGTTTCCCTATCAGCACAGCGCAGCACTTCTCTGCTTCTCCTAAGGTTGTGTGTAAGAAACATGAAGGCTGAACAGTAACTCACCTGTCTGAGATTTTGTAGTTTGGAGTTCTCTCAGCTGCTCCTAAGCCTGAGCTAGAAACCACTCACCTCCTTATCGCAATACACAAACTCCACAGACTCCAAACTCCAAACTCTCAATGGCATAAGAGATTAGGGCAGATATATTTGTTTCATGTTATTTGGTTTCTGATGTAATTGAGGATAAATTGGCCAGTTTATTTGAATTTAAGATTTTTGAGTTTAAAATGTTTACTAAGAGTGCTGATATTGTATGTGTATTGCTATGTTTTATTTGTTTATTATATTCTGTTTAATGTAAATTGTTTGTTTTCATTTCGGTGTCCAAGCTAAGTAATCGCTTTCCCCACCCTTTTCATGTGCAAAGTGGTTGTAGCTGTCACAGAAATAAAATTTTCTTTCGGCTTCTCTCATCAGGGGTCGCCACAGCGGATCATCCGCATGTTTGATTTGGCACATGTTTTTACGCTGGATGCCCTTCCTAACGCAAACCTCCCTATTTATCCAGGCTTGGGACCTGCACTAAGAGTGGCTGGGGTCGGTTCCCTGACCGGGGATCAAACCCGGGCCGCAGCGTTGAGAGCGCCGCATCGTAACCACTAGACCACCAGGGGACCATAGCTGTCACAGAAATAAGTTTTGCAATTACGTTTTAACCAAAAAAAAAAAAAAAAAGTTTAATTGCTTTTTTTTTTTCACACAATGTTTTAAAGTTTTAAATGTTTTTTCACAGTGTATTTTTAAACTTAAACGCATCTATTTTTTCACCAGTACATATTCTCTACAATGCCATGTGCCTGTAATTAGCAACTAAAATTAAGCTTAATCGTGTCTTTGTCAATAGCTTTTCAGGAAATAATACAGTTGTGATTCCTGATGTATTTGTGATATGAATTGCATAAGGAAAAATACATGTGGACAATGTAATGAGAGCCTGGAAGCAGGGTGAAATAATGATTCCAAGTAAGTTATTTATGCTTATGGAAATGAAAGAAAATTGTTAGAGATTATTCATCTGGTATAAAAGTGTGATATTTACATATTCTGTGATGTTTGTTATTTTTAAAATGATTGGTGTGAACTAAGCTCTCTGTGCTTTTAGATACATGGCTATTTCTGATTTATTCATGATAACTGTAAATAAAAATAGGTGGGTGGCTCTCTAAACCAACACTAGCTCATTGTTTCGCCCTGAAATATGAGTGGGTTCACCATATTAATTAAGGCTAAATGAGCCCTAGCAGCTCTTAGTGCTGAGAACTTGTTTGTGTCTGTTAGTGTTATGGGGCATTTCCACCCCTGAGGAGCGCAAGCCGCACGCCGGATTGAGACGCGGCCCTCCGCTCTTAGAGCCATCATTATTTTGAGGAAGAAAAACCTAGTTTGACAGATGAACTGGGGCCGGAGGAAAAAGAGCATCACCAGCATGACACATAACAAGCTCTCAGAAGAGAGCAGCAGCCCTTCATTACTATGGTAACCACATCCAAACACACTCACAGCAAGGATCTCTTTGTTTTGGTACAAAGCAGGTAATGATTTAGTTTGATGGGAGACTACTCCATGTGTAAAGGCATTAGTGAGTGGCTGAGGGATCGGCACAGTTGTTACAGTAATTAAAAAAACTGAGATATATATTTAGGTCTGATTGTGCAACAGGGGAGACATGCTGCAAGGTAAGGGTGGGAAGAAGCAAACAAAGGTCTGGTAAAGGGCTTTCAACCTGCAGGCTTTACAGCTTAAGCACTGTCTCTATGACAAAATATTCTATTTTCAGAACATACAGCAGGTGACAGTAGTTTAAATGTTGTAGTCATTTGGTTAATGTTACTAATAACTAATGAACTGTACTTAGAGTACTAATGAGGTAGGACATTTTGTATATTTAGGGCAAAAATGATCTACTCATAACTTGAAGTAATTTATGCTGATTTGTTTCAGTCTGATATTTCTTATCATTAGTGTAATGCAATGACACTAAATAATGTATAATATATAATATAATATATAATAACCTACAAAAAGAAGAATTTACCTTTAGATACCTTCCAATGGATTTGTTACATTCACTAGTCATGTATATACTATGAAACTGAGAAACAGTGCTGCTGTGTGTCTTAAAGCTATTTTGTCCATGTTCCTTTGAAAACAATGAAGAACAATGAAAAGCAAAGATATGCTGCACTCTACACAATGTGATCTCTGCTTGGGCTAAAGGGATTGGTGGCAGGGTTTGAATCAGTCTATTCTAGTCTAGGATATTTGTATTTGTTTATTCATTATAAATCATTCCTATTAATTTACTTTCCTAATTTAAAACATTTCCTGTCCAAATTGACCTTTGCACAAATGTTGCACAGAATAAACATATAATTGCATTTTTCCTTGTTCTAATTATGCTAAGTTATCATTTTATAGTCATGTTTCTTTCTTCAAACGTTGATGACAACTTGCTGTATAAATGTAATAATAGGGGTTATTCATGTGGTAAACTAAGCATATTAAGCTTCTGTTGTAGATATTATCAAGCATCCCTACCAAAACACCATATGGTTCCTTTGTCAGTATTAGTACGGTAACCTTTTAGGTCAAAGCCTTCCATCATATTGCTGCTTCATTTGCATGAATGAGCATGGCTGGGAAAAGAACTGTGTATTAACAAATAGAGCACAATCAGCCAGAATTTGTTTTCCCATTCAACTTCTTTTTTACTTTTCTGCTTCTGCTCTCATTACCTTTACAGATGTGCAGTTAATGAAATCCGATCGGGTGGTGGTTGTAGTGAGGCTTTGAATCTAAATTCAAATGTTTTTGGAGAAGAAATGTTGAGAAGGAGAAAAAAGACCCCACTGGTATCAATCAATCTGTTCGGTGGCTTTCATTTGCAGAACAAGCACCGAATAACTTGGCACCGAAAGGAGTGAGGCTAAATCAAAGAATCAAAGCGTATAAATAATGAACTCTAATTAGTGGCGTGCGGGAGAGGTGTGATGTCTGTCTGGATGGCAGCTCTCCACTCCTTCCTGAACCTCTGCTTGTTCTTGAAATATGCCACTGAGAGAGGAAGTCAAAAACTTGTCTGTGAAGGGATGAAGGTGGTGAGGGTGGGAGCAGGGAAGGGAGGAGGTACATGAGGGCAATTGCTAATTGAAATCAGAGAGAACACATGCACACACAGAGTTAATTAAGAATAAACCTGTTCCATCACGAAAAGTTTTGAGGTATGATGTATTCAATCATTTTGATTTATTCATTTATTAAATGAAGGTGTCGAGTGTTTTTTCTGTTTTTATGTGTGGAGAGGAACCTTAATTAGCATCACAGTGGGACCGTGATATCCCAGCACCAACACTCAAACCTAGCCAACAAAAACAACTACACACACACACTCACACATACCCCATGAATCCAGCGCAGTGGCCCATAAGCTGGGAGAAGTCCTTATGTTTCAGTATGTTGCATCATGGTGGATTATCTAACCAGCACAAATGTCATTGTGCCAACAAACATCTCATGGACCTGGGGGGGTAAATTAGTCTCTCCGATCACACCACATTGTGAAAAGAAATACTCGCTGATGATTGTGCTAAGCTACTAGCCTGCTATATACGTGCTTAATGAGGAGTTTGTGTTCTCGGTTTTCAAAACAATAGTGTTCGCAGATTGGAGTACAAGTTTATTTATCTTTGGTAAAGGGAAGAGTCTGATTAGGCCTCACATATTCCCCAACCCCCTTAGCTCATGATGTGTGAATGGGAAAGCACAGTTTGATTTATCTGCTTGACCTTTTGTATGTAAAGGATATACTTTCTGCACAACAGTAATGTGACTGCAAAGAAAAAGAGGTCATGGCTGATAGAGAGCCACTTCCTCATTGCAGCATCTCTAGTTTTGCCTGTCAGGATAGAAGCCTGTGCTAAAAAGCTAATGCACATCTCAAGAAATATACTTGTATACAGTCACTTTTTTCGATTGATAGCTTGTCTTTGACATAGATTTGTGCAGATGGATATAAAATATGATAAGCATAATAAGTATTTTCCCTTCTTTTTAGATGAACAAATCAGCACACTTCATGTTGTCTTTTAAACATGTGTTCCTCTCATTTCTTTGACTGTCTCTTCTCAGCCAGGATGATCAAATCAGATTGACTTTAAATGAAAGATTTTTGATGAGTTTTCATCCATCCCATTTTACAGTCAAAAGGCAAACTAATAGATAAACTAAGAGAGTGAAAGAGTGTATGAACTAAAGTAATCCATAGCAATAGTAGTCACTGTGTATCTATTCCGATTGACATTATTAACAATTATAATCATTGAAGAACATTTCTGTACTGAGATACATTGAGTTCAAGGGATAGTACTGTAGCATTTGTATAACAAGCCTTTAGAAAAATATAAACTTAAAATCAAACTTTTTTTTATTGCGTGCTGACATTTTTAAGCTTTAAGCTTTTCTGTGTGCTTTAACATTTCAAGCATATTTTTGTACTATGAACTTTTTTTTTTTTATTATGAAGTAGAGAGAAAATAAAAAACAATTGTTTATATCTGCTATAATATCAGTGGTCATATAAAGAAATGTAATTTGTGGATGTTCCACAACATTAAAAATAACTTTAAAAATTATGAACTGCCTTTAAAAAAATCATATTTAAAATAAAATTAATGGGTATTCCTATGCATTTTTTTTAATTGTATAAATGGAATAATACACTTCATGATGTGCTTTTATTGGAAAATAATCAGTATCAGGGCAGGCCTGATCACCCTAATCCAGTGATGATGATTATTTTCCTGTAAAAGCATGCCATGTTGTCTATTCCTTACTTATATTTGACCCATCAAGCCATCAAGTCTAGTTTTAAATCATCGAATGCTTTAAATATTAATTTTCTTTGAGCAGTATTTCGAAAACAAGTTACAAGGAGTTCTCAGGAGGTGTCTGTTCGTAAGATACTGAAGGAAACAGACAGGGAAAGACAAAGAGGCCTAAAGTAATTAAACATGTATGGCTAGGGTTTGACCAATCTCCAGAACAAGCCCACATGGAACAGAGTGTGAAAACCAACTCAGGATGAAGTGGTTCCTCACAACCTTAACACTTTGGATGAAAACACCACTGAAGGGAATAGTGTGGTTTAGTAAGGGTAAAATATTACTTAGTATTGGTTTGTGAGGGTTAAAAGTACAAAAAAACTGTATTAGTATTTCAAATGTATTATTATGCATCTGCTGTTCATGTAAGATATTAACATGTTTCTGATGCCGATCACAACCAGTTTACTCTTTTTTGTTAGCTGGACAATTTGCATACCTTAATAGCTAGCAAAGACATGCGATTAGCATTGTGTGTATATGGTGTAAGTTAAGGTTATTAGCTAGCCAGTTTTGAACAGCAAACTTCTGGCAATTGAAACACATACTGTTTATATAAGACTAACTATATAAACAATATACTTAAATTTATAAATGTTTCTTTAAGTCTAAGCAATCGTTTGATCCAGATTTGTTAAATATATGATGGAATTATCTTTTGAATAATGCATATATGTGGCAGCAGTTCGCGAGTGGAGGGCGGAGCCGGAAGGAAGACTACACCTGTAGCTGATGAGACTAGTCAGTGTGCTCTGTTCCAGTCCGATGACATCAACAACGAGGATTAAGACACCACCATCTAGGTACAAGAGGGACACACCAAGTAGAGGAGAGCGGAAAGGTCTCTGAATTGTGACTGTGCAGACAGACTTCGAGAAAAAGGCGTGCTGGTCCGCGAAGGAGCTCGGGCGGGTGCTAAAGAGTAAAAGCATGCCGATCCAAGGAAAGAAGGACCAATCCGCAAGTGGGATTGGGCAGACACTGAGGAAAGGTGTCCAGAACCGCGAGACTGTGGGTGAGCCCCGACATGTACTGGAAAGGAAAGCACCTGGGCGAAAATGAAAGTAAATAAAAAACACGCTCTGCTTGGTGTTCTCTTGCCTGTCTGTCTTTCTTCCAGCCCAGAACCAGTAAGATTTGTTTCAGTCCCACCCAGGCACTCTTGGACGCAACAGAGACCTAAGCCTCCGGGTGTCTTGGAAAAAACATGTCAGGAGCGGGTCTCTGCCCAGTGAATGCCACGACACGAGGACATGATATGCCAAAACGGCGGACACGTAGCCTTTAATGGTGGATGGAGCCAACCGTTTCGACAACTGTTCCTGCAGAAACTCCAGCACTGAACCAACTGGGCAGTGGACTTGGTCGAATTGGTGCCCGGAGCACCACGCAGTGAACATGTGCCATCTCCTTCTCCCATGGAGGCTGCTCAAGAAGGGCAACTAAGTCTGTGAATGGGGAAGGCGTACATGCACAGCCTCGGCCATGGCTGTGCCATGGCATTCAGTCCCAGCGGGCCTGGTGGATATAGGGAGAACCACAGGAAACAGTGCAATGTCTCTAAAGCCACAAACAGTTCTACTTGGGCTTTGCCAAACTTCTCCCAAATCTGCTACACCACCTGAAAGTGGAGGTGCCACTCCCCGGGTTTGGACCCTTGTCTTGACAGGGTTTCCGCTGCTTCATTCAAACAGCCAGGGATGTAAGCTGCTCTGAGGGAGAGAAGATTCCCCTCGGCCCACAGGAACATCTGGAGCACCAGCCTGTACAGAAGGTGCGAGGCCTGGTGGTTAATATATATGAGACCACCGAGGGGTTGTCCAAGCGGCTCAACACATGATGGCCTCTGAGGTCCAGGAGGAAGCGCTTCAGAGCCAGAAGCACGGCTAGCATCTCTAGGCAATTGATGTGCCTTAGCAGATGGGGACTCTCCCATAGACCTTGCGTGGAGCGGCCACTCATAACCGCTCCCCATTCCGTGAGGGACGCCTCCGTCGTAGCACTATGCGACAACCGGGGATTCCCAACACGGGGCCTTGAAGTAAGAACTCGGGATCTCTCTTAGCATCGAAGGCATGTAGGCATCACCGTGTGACCTTGATTGTAAAGAGGGGATTGCCCTTTCGAGAGAACCCATGGGTTCTGAGCCACCACTGAAGGGGTCTCATGTACAAGAGGCTAAGTGGAATGACATTGGACGCTGCTGCTAAGAACCTGAGCAGTCTCTGAAACTGACGCAAAGCAGGCAGAGGAAAGCTGCACGCGCATAGTCATCGAATCCCATATGACGCAAATCTTGGAGAACTGGTCGCCCAAGGGGTCTTCTAGATCAAGCTCCCACAGCAGGAGGCATAAGCCTTACCCACCGGTGCCTAGGTAGTGTACATGGGCTTGGTGGGTAGTGTTGGGAGCAGATGCCACACGCAAAAAGCGCTTGTCGAGCTTACCAGATGGAGGGGCTTTATGCTCACCGGCCAGCCAAGCTATATCCAGCTTCTGGACGGCATGTGTCACAACCTCCAGGAGCTCCTCGCTATACCTCCCACCCCTCCTCGGAGGAAGAGAGGTGGAGCTGCATGCTCTCGTGACGATGGAAAGACCCCACTGGAAGTCGTGCTTCCGAAGCCGAATGACAGCTGGACCAAGCAGAGGAGGATGGAGAAAGAGACATGCCCATCTTCAAACCTTCTGCAAGGTCCATTAGTGAACCTCTGCCTCAGAGAGAGCTGGATCAGAACTGCAAGGAGTGGGGGCACCCTCCTCAAAGAGTGCCCCTGGCGGGAGCGGAGCAGAGGCATGCAAGCACAGTGCTGGCAATCGGCTTCCCCGAGAGCCGATATAGCATGCTCCACTCCCAAACAAGCCACACAAAGGCTAAAAAAAGAAAAGTGTGCTTAGTTTTCTTCGACAGACAGAAAAAACATTAAATTTACACAAAGCGCTTCATGAACAAACAGAAGCTGAAGCCAGCTTCTCTCCATGTGTGTTTACACTTCCTGGTAGTGACGTCACCCCACCAGTGACAGCCTGCCTTAAATTTTGACTGATTAGACTCATTTTTCAGAGCATGGACAACGCAGTCGCGTTCCCAAAGCATTCCGACGCAGCTCGAGTTCCTGGAAGAGAATTAAATTGTTAGTAAGCAGATATGAGAAACTTAACAATGGGTTCATTCAAAGTTAAAAATAATACAAATTATATTATTAAATTATTAGATTATATTATGTATAGAGTATGTGAGTGTATGACCGAGCTCATTTATATATATTTTTAATCACAGCAGATCAAAAGTTTAATACCACGTCCGATCTAGTGGTAGTTCCATGTCAATTAACCAGTTAGTTTTATTTTGAGTACTAATAGAGATTTGATGATGTTTCCAGGAGAGGTGAAGCAGTTAAAGTTGGTAGTGATGTGAAGTAAATATAATATATATTTACTTAATTTAAAACACCTTATTTGCCTTTGTAAAACATTCACAAGCATATTTTGTCTTCATGCTCTATGTTGAGAATGATTTCAATAATAAAAAAACATACATTTACATAAAGCATCCATATTTGTCCATGCCCATGTTGATTAGGTACATTTGGAACAGATGAAATGTGCGATTAATCACGAGTAAACTTATGACAGTCATGAAATTAATTAATCACGATCAAATATTTAAATTGATTGGCAGCCCTAATAATATATATTATGCAGTTTTCCAACATAATAACAACCCCAAACACACCGCCAAGATGACAAATGCCTTGCTGAGGAAGTTGAAGGTAAAAGTGATGGAGTGGTCAAGTATGTCCCCAGACCTGCACCCTATTGAGCAGCTGTGGAGCACCCTATTGCGGAAGGTGGAGAAACGCCATGTGTCTAATATCCAGCAGTTCCGTGATGTCATTATGAAGGAGTGGAAGAGGATCCCAGCACCGACCTGTACAGCTCTGGTGAATTCCATGCCCAGGAGAATTAAGACAATGCTAGATAACAATGGTGCTCACACTAAATATTGACACTTTGGACACAGTTTTGACATGTTCACTAAGGGTGTACTCACTTTTGTTGGCAACTATTTAGACAATAATGGCTGAGTTATTTTTAGAGAACCATAAATCTGCACTGTTATACAAGTTGCACATTGACAAAAGTATATCCAATTATATAGTAAAACTATAGTATTGTCCCATATATTTATATACTGTGTATATATATATATATATATATATATATATATATATATATATATATATATATATATATATAGTGCTCACAAAAAAGGACAAAGGAAAAGATTTTGAGCCCGTGAATGAGAGAAAGTGAAAAAGAAGAAAAGTGAGGCAATGCAGTCCCTCAGGTCTCCAAGGGGGGAATTGTAAGTAAAGCTGACTGAGTATGCTCCTTCAGTCCAGGGACGTGTGTGAGCTTTCTTTTTTTCTCATTTTACCGGACACTTGGTGAGTGCGGCGGGTCCCTGAGCACCTGAGCTGGACTCACACTGACACACACAGTGGTACAAAGATGAACAGCATCACCCTGCATGCTAGCTGAAGGTCAGAAAATTGCTCCCATTGCACCCTTCTAGCTCTCTCGCAGTCTCTATCTCACACACGCACACGTCCAGTCTTCTAGTCCTGCCTGGCCTGGGTAAAGGTAGCTTTTATTCTGCTTAACTCGTCCACTCTGAGGGGCACAGAGCTCTCTTCTCTCCTTCAGCTTGCCAAAACCTTTTTCCACTCAACTTTGCCCTATTTCCAGGTGTTGATAAAATATAATAAAGGCCCTTTACACATACACATGTGCATGTGGAGTGCTGAAAAATAAATGTCGGGGTATGTGATTCTCAACCGTCTTCTGCCACAGAACCCCAGCAGCATGAATTAACCACAGCTTATAGTTAAAACCAGTAAGAGGAAGAGAGAAAGAAAAAGCAGGTGATGGTGAACAACTTTGATCATGAATAAAACATGGAAGAGGCACGGTTTGCCTTGCTGTACATGCTTTTGAAGGGTACATTTACAGTAACAAAGCTCTAAAGACCCTAATGTAGAATAACTATCATATTACAAGCACAGCCGATGCACTGCCAAGCTAAATTGAGGCTCTGTTTACCAGATCCTTAGATGCTGCTTCTTGTCTGTTAGTTTACTCTGATCCTCCTCCTTTTGGGACTGTCTTCAATTTTTGTCAGTAAACTGATACCCTGCATCCATTTATCCACATCATATGAGAGCTCCTAGGACCTTGTTTTAGAGACATAGAGGTTTAAATGGCACTGTCCCAAATAGGCTTGTAGCATACACTTCAGCACCACATTGAGAATTCATATCCCTTTTTATGCTTTTATCACCTTGAATAAGCAGCGGTCTAGCCAAGCATGCACACATGTCTGACTTGCCAGCTTAGGGCACATCTACTAGATCAGCTGAGCAAAGTCCTGCCTCCAAGGCTTTCTCTGCCCCCTTTTTTCCCCTCATATGCTTTTAGGATAGAGATCAAACTGCAACCTTTTTCAACCCTTCCCTTTTGAGGTTAACTAATTGTACATTTAGAAAGCATTCAGGATGTTTTTGCAGTCATGATTAATCAATTAGACACAGTTGACAGTGCATTCACTTAGACTAGTGGTCCTGTATGCCTGGAATCTGGCTCAACTTGTTTATTTTTACTCAAACGCCAAATGACTTTTTTCAACAGAGCAGGCTTAGTAGGTGTATCAGAGCAGAAAAAATGCCAAACTTAGCTGGATTGTAGACATACCGACCTTATATGATTTTGTTATGATCACTATGCTTTTATGACCTTTTTATGGCGGTTTTTTTTTTTTTTTTTTTTTTTTACAAGGCTGCAGAAAACTTACAGCCTGCAATGTTATACATTTAAACAAGGTTTAACATTTAATGATCCCAAATTTTGTATATGCCATATCCTACAATAATATGCAGATTAATTTGTCTGTCTTTTTTTCTGACACAGGTCGTTATCTGGGGAAAAAAAACATAAATTAAAGTGTGCTGCTATGGGAAAACTATCACAGACTGAGTGGTGTGACATGTTGGTGTAGTGATTATTTTTCTACCTATAGCATTTTAGTTCTTAGTATTACTTGCTTTAAAGCAGAATGTGTCCTTTCTTTGTACCAACACTTAAAAAAAAAAAAAAAAAAAGGCATGGATTATGTGACTCATTTGTCTCTCTGAATGAGCTGTTACTATACAAACAATACATTATTTGAATTAGTGCAATAATATTAGCTTCTTGTTTGAATTAAAGCTGGTACTGCTGTCTGAGCAGTTGTTAGATACACAATTATTGAACCTGCTGACTGTTCAGAGAATTCAACAGCAGTGCAGTATAAAGATCAATACCTAGAATTATATTGAGTCAGTCAGAGCATTAGAATATACATTAGACTAAATATAATACATTATTGCCCCTGCTTAACACAATGCAAGCATAGTTTTTGAACTGCTATAATGGAATTAGTTTATCAGCAAAGACAATTTTGCAATCTTATGAACAAATCTTGAAATTAAGTGCAGTACGTTTTCACTGTGAAGCTATTCTGTGATTTAAAAAAAAAAAGAGTCATGGCAGAACTGTGTTGAGTGCTGCTGCGTGTGTTCACTCGGATGTGTACGAGTTCATATAACAGTCTGCCTTCAGGGAAAGCTAAGAGTCTTACACGTGCTAATCTTAATCAGGATTCACTGGCTGCCATGTAAAAGAGCAGGAACAACAGAGCATGGCGTTTGGGACATGAGCAATCTACATTAGGGAGAAATGTTTTCCAGTGCAGGAAACCATTACTATTACTCCCAGCATGCTTCAGGACAAGGCTGCTGTCAGTGTGAATTACCCGTGGGGGTTTTGCCATGAGAACGTATCATGTGTAATTGGAATCGTTGAGAAAAAAAAAGATCTCATGAAAAGCTCTTTACAGGAATCTGCTTCTTCAGTGTTATGTCGTAGAAACAATGCTACACTATAATGAAGCTTTTAGCGACTGTCAAGCCACTGGTCACAGAACATGTTCTTCCCATTTACTTCCTCGTACTGCTTGTTTCTATCTTTCTACTATATACTGTACTGCTGAGTGTTTTTATAGGTTACCTGAATAGAGCTGAGTTGATATTTATTAGCAGTGAGTGCTTATGTTGCGGTTCTTCTAGAAATGACCAACTCACTTGATTATATCGACAGCTCTAGTGTAAAATCTGCTGGCATCAAAGGTCAAAAAGCTTCTTTTTTTTTTTTTTTTTTTTTAAACTCCAGTCCATCTCTGTGGGGGTCCTTCCCATTTCACGTTGAATAAATCTCAGAGCAGAATCACTTTTCTGACAATAATTTATAAATTATGCACCGCTTGTGTTTTGAATCGAGAAAGGCTTTCATATCTCTTCCATTAACTCGGATTAAGTTTTCATACTGATGCTGGGGAGAATGCTAGCTATATCCCCGTCTCATTTTAATGAAATTTTTATCAGTGCTCTTTTCTCTTGTACACTTCTATTGGGATGTCTGCGAATCTGCAGATCGCTTGTTTGGAAGTGAACTCCCCTCAACCTGGCCGCCAGCGGCTCCGGACGCTTAAATATTTGATGGGCTCGAGCTAACTCGGCCGTGAGAATCCAGCTGCTGAGATTTAACTCTAATGTGAAAATCGTGAACGGATGAAAACTGGGATGTCATAAGCAATACGTCTGTTCTTGAGTGGGGGCACGGTTAGCTTTTGCAGCAAGGAGAGAGAAAAGCTCAGAAGAAAGAGAAACAATGGGAAGGAAAATGGGGTTTAAGGGAAAACATATCACTCTTATTCCTTTTATGTTCCCAATAGTATAAAGCATGGGCACTACAAGGCTAACAGCAAACATTTTCTTTGCTTTTTTTTTTTTTTCTCTATGCTTCATAACCATCAATATAAAAGATCACTTAATGACATCTTTCTGGGAAAAATATATATAGTATAATATATAATTTTGTTTATAGGCCAAGTCCATTTCTTTAGGCTTCCCCCCTCTCTCTCTATTTCTCTGTCTCTCTCTTTCTATCTGTATTTCAAATACAGGTCTTAAACAGATTTCAAAGCATTTGGAAAATCTGTCTATTCAGCTCCTGTGTGTCAGTGCACTCTTCCTTGGAAGCTGAAGAGGTCAGTCAAGATGGGTCTGGTTCTTCCCTCCATCCCTCCCTCCTTTGCAATCCATCGTTGACTCCCTTAAGCCATGCCCTGTCCGCTATAGTTCAGCTCTTAATGGCTCTGCCTTTGTACTCAGCAATCCAAGAAGAAATTCAGTGTGCTCTGGGGGTGCAAAATGGAAGAAACACTTTTTTTGTCCCCTTCGCTTTTATTATTTCTCTTTCTTCTTATCCATTATATAAATTGGTGTTTCTGGAAATATTTGACTTGACAGTAGTTTAGCATCCTACCCCCTCTCTAAAAGATTAAACTGTTCTGATTGTTATTGTCAAGGGTGCCTATGTCTTTTTTTTTGCTGAGGAATCCTCATTGTGCTCATTCATCACAACTCTCAGAGCTTTTTGAGGATAAAGAGGGACCGGTGAACAGAAAAGAGGAAATGCACAGTAATCTCTTCAGGGCCTTGTGTGAAACGTTGTACTCTTTCTGCAGTCTGCATGCTTTTTCTTCATGCCATATTTATCACTTTTTTATTAACAATAATAACATTCTTCCTCTGGGAGTCAGAGGGTATGTATGTCTCCTAGCACTCTTCTAGCTGCTTTTAAGAAGACGCAGAAATAGCAAAGCATGTTCACCCAGGTTTACTAACACACTTTGCGATGATGCCGCATGCAGGTAATAAATATAAAAATTTAACAAATAGGACATAGCACAAAAGGAGGAAATGTAGACAATTTTCCCGTATTGTAGTCGACCAGCCTAAATGATGGTGTCTATAGAATCTGTAATTTTTTCTTAGACCGAATTATTATACATTTGCTAAATTAACATACACCTGATTTAAAAGACATCCTTTGAAAGCCAAAATTGGGCAGTTGATTGGAATAATTTAAGGGGCAATCATTTTTGGAGCCCATTTTGTGCAGATTCCAGTTTAAAACTTTTTTGCCATATGTACAGTGTAGAGTGTCATGTGTCAGTGACAGTTTGTACAATGAAATTCTTAAGTGAGGCTACAGGCAAACTACAGCAACTTTTAAATATTAAATAATATTAAACAGTAAGAAGAAAAACCCAGCCATTAGGGGGGCACAAGCCAGTGCACTCTTAGTGCCGGTCCCAAGCCCGGGTAAATGGGGAGGGTTGCGTTAGGAAGGGCATCCAGCGTAAAACATGTGCCAAATCAAATATGCGGATCACAAATGAAAATTTCATACCGGATCGGTCGAGGCCCGGGTTAACAACGACCGCCACAGGTATCGTTAGCCGACAGGGTACCAGTGGAAATTGGGCTACTGTTGGCCGAAGGAGGAGAAGGAGAGGAGGAAGACGTCTACAGAGACGGCGGGAAAAGGAGCAGTGTAGGAGAGTAGAGGTTCGGGTTGGTACTTTAAATGTTGGTACTATGACGGGTAAAGGGAGAGAGGTAGCTGATATGATGGAGAGGAGAAAGGTAGATATGCTGTGTGTTCAGGAGACCAAGTGGAAAGGGAGTAAGGCCAGGAACATTGGAGGTGGGTTTAAACTGTTTTATCATGGTGTGGATGGAAAGAGAAATGGTGTAGGGGTGATTCTGAAGGAAGAGTACAGTAAGAGTGTAGTGGAGGTGAAGAGAGTTTCTGATAGGGTGATGATCGTGAAGGTGGAGGTTGAAGGGATGATGATAAATGTCATCAGTGCCTATGCTCCACAAGTTGGCTGTGAGATGGAGGAGAAGATAAGATTCTGGAGTGAATTAGATGAAGTGGTAGATGGTGTACCTAGGAAAGAACGATTGGTGATTGGGGCAGACTTTAATGGGCATGTAGGTGAAGGGAACAGAGGTGATGAGGAGGTGATGGGTAGTTATGGTTTCAAGGAGAGGAATGTGGAACTGCAGATGGTGGTAGATTTTGCTAAAAGGATGGAAATGGCAGTGGTGAACACGTATTTTAAGAAGAAGGAGGATCATAGGGTGACGTATAAGAGTGGAGGAAGGTGCACACAGGTGGATTATGTTCTGTGTAGGAGATGCAACCTGAAGGAGATTGGAGACTGTAAGGTGTTGGCGGGGGACAGTGTAGCTAGACAGCATCGGATGGTGGTCTGTAGGATGGTTTTGGAGGCGAAGAAGAAGAGGAGGAAAGTAAGGATTGAAAGAAGAATAAGATGGTGGAAACTGAAGGAGGAAGAGTGTAGTGTGAGGTTCAGGGAAGAGGTCAGACAGGGGCTTGGTGGTGGTGAAGAGGTGCCGGATGATTGGGCAACTACTGCAGGAGCGATGAGGGAGGCAGCTAGAAAAGTACTTGGTGTGACATCTGGAAATAGAAAGCAAGACAAGGAGACGTGGTGGTGGAATGAGGAAGTGCAGGAGAGCATTAGGGGAAAGAGGTTGGCAAAACATAAGTGGGATCGACAGAGTGATGAGAAAAGTAGGCAGGAGTACAAGGAGATGCGGCAGCAGGTAAAAAGGGATGTGGCGAAAGCCAAGGAAAAGGCATATGAGGAGCTGTATAAGAGGTTGGACACTAAGGAAGGAGAAAAGGATTTGTACCGATTGGCCAGGCAGAGGGACCGAGCTGGGAAGGATGTACTGCAAGTTAGAGCAATAAAGGATGGAGAGGGAAATGTGTTGACTAATGAGGAGAGTGTGTTGAGAAGATGGAGGGAGTATTTTGAGCAGCTGATGAATGAGGAAAATCAGAGAGAGAGAAGGTTGGAGAATGTGGAGTTGGTGAAGCAGGATGTAGATAGAATTAGTAAGGAGGAAGTGAGAGCAGCGATTAAGAGGATGAAGAATGGAAAGTCGGTTGGACCAGATGACATACCGGTAGAAGCATGGAGATGTTTAGGAGAGATGGCAGTGGAGTTTTTAACCAGATTGTTTAACAGGATTCTGGAAGGGGAGAGGATGCCTAAGGAATGGAGAAGGAGTGTGCTGGTACCGATCTTTAAACATAAGGGAGATGTGCAGACCTGCAGTAACTACAGGGGAATTAAGTTGATCAGTCACACCATGAAGTTATGGGAAAGAGTAGTGGAAGCCAGGCTGAGAGAAGAGGTGACCATCTGTGAGCAACAGTATGGTTTCATGCCGAGGAAGAGCACCACAGATGCCTTATTTGCTTTGAGGATGTTGATGGAGAAGTATAGAGAAGGACAGAAGGAGCTGCATTGTGTATTTGTGGATTTAGAGAAAGCGTACGACAGGGTGCCGAGAGAGGAGTTGTGGTATTGTATGAGGAAGTCAGGTGTGTCAGAGAAGTATGTGAGGGTGGTGCAGGACATGTATGAGGACAGTGTGACGGCAGTGAAGTGTGCAGTAGGTACGGCAGACTGGTTCAGGGTGAAGGTTGGACTGCATCAAGGATCGGCCCTGAGCCCTTTCCTGTTTGCAGTGGTGATGGACAGGTTGACGGACGAGGTCAGACAGGAGTCTCCCTGGACTATGATGTTTGCAGATGATATTGTGATTTGTGGTGAGAGTAGAGAGCAGGTTGAGAAGAGCCTGGAGAGGTGGAGATATGCGCTTGAGAGAAGGGGAATGAAAGTCAGTAGGAGTAAGACAGAGTACATGTGTGTGAATGAGAGGGAGGGCAGTGGAGTGATGCGGTTGCAGGGAGAAGAGGTGGAGAAGGTGGAGGAATTCAGGTACCTGGGGTCAACAGTGCAAAGTAATGGAGAGTGTGTTAGAGAAGTAAAGAAAAGAGTGCAGGCAGGGTGGAGTGGGTGGAGAAGAGTGACAGGAGTGATTTGTGATAGTAGGGTATCTGCAAGAATGAAAGGGAAAGTTTATAGGACTGTGGTGAGACCTGCGATGTTGTATGGATTAGAGACAGTGGCATTGAGTAAAAGACAGGAGATGGAGCTGGAGGTAGCAGAGCTGAAGATGTTAAGGTTTTCGTTGGGAGTGACGAGGATGGACAAGATTAGAAATGAGTTTATTAGAGGGACAGCACATGTAGGATGTTTTGGTGACAAGGTGAGGGAGGCGAGATTGAGATGGTTTGGACATGTGCAGAGAAGGGACACGAATTATATTGGTAGAAAAATGCTGAAGATGGAGCCACCAGGTAGGAGGAAAAGAGGAAGGCCAAGGAGGAGGTTCATGGATGTGGTGAGGGAAGACATGCAGGTAGTTGGTGTGAAAGAGACAGATGTAGAGGACAGGGTGGTATGGAGACGGATGATCCGCTGTGGCGACCCCTAATGGGAGCAGCCGAAAGAAGAAGAAGAAGAAACAGTAAGAAGAAAAAGGAGAAGAAAAAGTAATAATGAGGCATATATATAAATAATTATAATAATTTGAAAGTGTGCAGAAGTGCATGTATATATTAAATTAAACTAAATAACAATTTACATATATGAAATTATAAAAATATAAAACTATAGAAGACAGAGATGTACAAGTATAAATGTATATGTATGACCCTTCCTCAGACAGTGTGAGTGGTAGATGACCTTTAAGACTGGGAGTTCAACTCTTTGTAGGGCCTTGCAATTTATTAAGTCAAGTCAAGTCAAGTTTATATGTATAGCGCTTTTCACAACATACATTGTATCAAAGCAGCTTTACAGAAAACAACAGTCAAGGTGAATGGTGTGCATTTATCCCTGATGAGCAAGCCATGGCGACTGTGGCAAGGAAAAACTCCCTTAGATGTTATGAGGAAGAAACCTTGAGAGGAACCAGACTCAAAAGGGGAACCCATCCTCATTTGGGTGATTGACGTGGTGTATTACTGTGCTGCTGCCATAACCAGAGGGTCAGGTATCCAGTTAAGATGCTCTAAATGGTGCATCTGTAGAAGTTGGTGAAGATCTTGGTGGGAAGTCAAACTTCTTGAGTTTGTGTAGAAAGTAGAGACGATGACGACCTGATTTTACAATTGACGTGGTGTGCAGGGAGCAAGACAAGTTGTCAGAGAGGTGGACACCAAGAAACTTAATGCTCTTGACTCTTTCAACGATGGTTCTTTTTATGTGTAAGGGGGTATAGTTAACCATATCTGTGGTTTTGCTGATGTTACAGTAGAGGTTGCTATCACTGTGATAGCGCTCTCACCTTATCTCCGTTGTTATTAGGCCCAAGATGGAGGTGTCGTCCGCAAATTTAAAGATGTTGGAACTGTGCTTGGCAACACATTCGTGTGTAAACAGGGAGTACAGGAGGGGACTTAGAACACAACTTGTGGCGCGCCAGTGCTCAGAGTCTGAGTGGACGAGTAGTGTTTTTTAATTCTGACCACTTGAGGTCTTTTCGTCAGAAAGTTGGCTGACTGCAGTGGATCCCAATGTCAATTTCCACTGATGTGATTTATGAGATGCAGTCCTACTTAACACACTTGTAAACAGTGGTTATTTGTGCTAATGTAGTCGGCCTTTTGGCTCAGACTAGTAACCATCCTCTATCTTTAGCAAAGCATACAGACCTACCACTCACTAGATGTTTTTTATTTTCTTCTTCACACAATTTTGTTTTTCTGAAATAATCAGACCAGCCTATCTGGCGACAACAAGCAAACCACAGTCATTCAGATTTTCTCCAACATGTACTACCAGTCAAAAGTTTGGACACCCCTTCTTATTCAATGGTTTTTCTTTATTTTTATTGTTTTCAACATGTTATATTTATACTGAAGACATCCAAACTTTCAAAGAACATGGAATTATGTAGTAAACAAAAGATAATTAAACAACCTAAACTATGTTTTAGATTTTTCAAAGTAAACACCTTTTTGCTTTGATGACAGCTTTGCACATTCCTGGCATTCCCTCAGTCATCCTCATGAGGTAGTCACCTGGAATGTTTTTCCAGCAATCTTAAAGGGTTCCCAGAGGTGTTGAGCGCTGGTTGCTTGCGTTTGCTTTACTCTCCAATCCAACTTATCTTAAACCATCTCAAATGAATTTAGATCAGGTGATTGTGTTGGCCAGGCCATCTGATGCAGTACTCCAATACACTTCTTCCAAAAAAAAAATGGTTATTACATAACCTAGAGGTGTGCTTGAAGTCATTGTATTGTTGGAAATCAAATGAAGGTCCCACTAAGTGCAAACGGGACAAGATGGCATGTCACTGCAGAATGCTGTGGTAGTCAAGCTGCTTATGTGTGCCTTTTGACTAAATCACCAATAGTGTCCCCAGAAAAACACCTCTACAACATCATACCTCACCCTCCATGCTTCAGAGTGGGAACCACACATTTAGGACCCATCCATTTTCTCTCTTTAAGTCTAACAAAACATGGTAGTTAGAACCAATAATTTTAAATTTGGACTCATCAGACCAAAGGACAGTTTTCCACTTATTTAATATCCATTCCTTGTGTTTCTTGGTTTAAGCAAGTCTTTTCTGCTTGTTAATTCTTTGCAGAAATTCGACAATCAAGGCCTGACACACGCAACCTCCTCTGTACAGTGGATGGTGAAATTTGTCTGCTGCTTAAACTCCGAGAAACATTTATGGAACTTGCCAGTTTCTGAGGTTTTATCCTCTGCAGCAAAAGTAGCTCTTTCCTTATTGGGACTGTCCTTAATAAAGTAATAAAAATAAAGAAAAATCAACGAAGAAAAGGTGTATCCACAATTTTGACTGGTACAGTAAAATATAATTAATATATAATATAGTAATATGTTATAATTATAATTAATACATACTGAAGGGAAATCTCTGACTATTAAACATATCATGACTCGGAGTCCATGCTGAGAATCTGCTGATGTTATGCTATTGGTGCTTGAAAGTTGCAATAAGTGAGCTAGGGTGTTTTCCCATCATCTCTGACTCATCCAAAGCTAAAAAATCAGGGAATAGCAGCTACAGTGTGGAAAAGGTGTAAAATCCAGAACACACAATATAAAATGTTTGTCACAATTTTGCTACGGACTAAATAATACAACAAGCAATTTTTATTATAAATGAATAACTGCAGAAACCCTGGCCTTGTCTTCATGTTGAGAATTTTTTTGCCGAGGTCCTGACTTGCCACATTTGGAGAATGCCAGGATCCTACATTATGGTGAATTTTGAGTGCAGTACAAGTCCAAACTGCATCTGTATGACATTCAACACAGACCATTAGACTGAAAAGAACAGAGTTTGTGGACGGGATCCAGATCTTTAGATACGAAATGATTGCAATTATAAAGTCACACTGTCCTTCTTGACATTTAAGGAACCACTCGGAGGTAGTGCAGCTGTAATGGCTGCTGTGTGTGTGTGTGTGTGTGTGTGTGTGTGTGTGTGTGTGTGTGTGTGGGTGTGCGTGGGTATGCGCACCTACAAAGTATAGTCCCTGCTTTCCCTGCTTTAAAAAAATGGCAAATCATGAATTTATCGTTTTGCTACTCAAATTTAGTTGTCATGTTTAGATTTACATCAGATATTGTCAACTTAATCTGCTTTCACTGTGGGTTTATATTCCTCTTCTCAGTCTTGACTCATCACATCACTCCACTCTGCATTAGGAAAACATGCTGTAAGAGCATGCCATTATTCTTTGACACCATTTGAAAGTTCATGATGTTAAACATTTAAGTGTTTCTACAATTTTATGGCTATGAAATCCATTAAGCTGAAGTGTGCTCTCTCACTCTCCCCAAATCCAAGAGTACTTCTTACAAGGTGCATGCTATTTTTGCAAATTATAGATTCATCAATGTGTTCTAGTACATAGAAAGACCATAGAACACAAAATAATTTGTAGTTTTGTTATTAAGCAGAATATTTACTTCTACTTGTCTAAAATATATAAAAATGTAAATAAAAAAATACCTTGCAGATAAACTTTTATCTTTTTATCTTTCATTTTCTTTCCCCTGGTAAACTTAAACAGAATAAGTACTGAACAAGTCATTCAATTAGGCTGGCCATCAATATGAAAAAAAGTACACCACCAGACAGTGAGGCCTTGTTATGTCCAGACTCAAACAAAAACAATTGTGACTTTTTGTGACACTGTAATTATTTAAAAGTCACTGACATTATTAGAAGAGAAGGACACTCGTCTCCTCTGGGTAGACACACAGCTCCAGGGTTAAAAGCCACGTTCACAACTATCAATAGCTTTCCACAATCTGTGCTGCTTGTAATTAGAAGCATAATCAATTATGAAACCATTTGTGCCTTCAAGGGTGAAAATTAAACAAGGATAAATAAACTGCACTGCTGTTAAGATACTGGCAGAAAAAAAAACGTGTGAATACGCATCTGCTAATCATGACAATCATTTTTATGCGAAATTATACAGCAGCTTAAATATCATCATGGTTGAAAGATAGAAACATAATCGTTTGACCTCTGCATTGTTGAACTGCCAAATGATGTGCGTAATTGTCAGCTGTCACTTCCAATCTTAATTAATCCTAATAGAGTATTGATGCTTGCTCAACTGTTGGGCTTTGTAATTAGTATTGCAGTTTAGACCGGATAATGCGCCAGGGCAGTCCAATTACTCCAGAGGAAATGAGGAATCTGTGCTAGGTTAGCTGTGAAAGTGTCATTACATGCAGCCGGAATGCTTACTTTTGTTGACTTTGTAATTAATGAAGCAATAAATTTGTGACATTATATAGTCTGAATAATAATAATCATAATAAAAAAAGAAAGAAAGAAACTAATAATAATTAATAATAATAATAATATTACCAGATCAAAAGTAACAGTGAAGAAACAATTGCTGTCATGTTGTGTTGTGGACTAATTGGTTCCTGTGTTCAACTGCTATCAGCTAACCAATATCCAATGCTGTCCAAGCTGGACTGAGCTGACCTCAATTCTCTCAGCTGTCACTCTCTGTGAGAAAGAGGCCACATTCTGCATCTCCAAGTGGCCTCTGTGTTTCTCCTGCTTTGTGTTTCTGTTCCGATAGGGCAATTACAGAAATATATGTTAATAGGATCTTACTGGTTGTATGATACTGTCCTGACAGGGCTAGAAAACATCAGTGATCTGATGTCTGCAGCATAGCATATGGTTCGATTTCCATGCCTCCTATTTCTAGAAGCAAAAGCAAATTATGTGAACACTCCTTTTGTCTACTCAAAAGAACAATAGCTACTCATTTAAGCATTTTTAGAAAGGAAGTTTAAATACTGGGGGTAAAAAACAGCTTGGTATTACTTGGCATTTTTGGTGCTATTTTTATTCCTTATTAAAAGTAAGCCAAATACTCAAATCCTCAATCTGGCCTCATTGCAAATTTTTGACTGTTTTATTATCCAGTTCTAAAGATACACTGCCTCTCAGAGGCTCAGAAATAACACCCTACTTACTCAAGCTTGCAAATTAGCCATTTAAAGTTAATTAAGAGAGGCTTAACTAAAGGTGAGGGGGAGGAAACATATGTTTGCAGAGTCTACTGTGGACAAAGAATTGAAGAAAAAATCCACACAAGCACAGTTTCCATACAGGACATGGACTGCTGTCAACTAACAATTAAAATGTACTAATTTAGTAAAAATTGCTTTGTGTGAATATATCAGGAGAATACGGCAATCTGTTTGCCTCAGGTCTACCACTGTTTCTGTGTTTGTTGCTTATTAGCCTTATACAAATCTGAGTGTGGAAAACATATGGCTTTACCTTCACTTGTCACTATCACTGAAATAAAGACTAGTTTAAAAAAAAAAAAAAAAGTAAAGAGGAATAAGAGCTCCACATATTGGAATAAGGCAACATAATAGATTCTTGAAGTTTTTTTTTCAAGGTCATATGGACAACTTAATCATCTGCTATATCGAACATGCAACAGGAACAAGGTCATATGAGTGCTGAAACATCCCAAAATTATTAATACAAGGCAACTCTTTTTTTTTTATTTACTACGAATAGCCATTTTCAAATGACATTGACTAAAATCTTTGCTGTATGTTTATTTATTATAGACATGCATTATACTATTATATAAACACACAGTTGTCTTCCTATCACATTAAACAAAACTATGAATATTTTTTTTATAAAACAATCGGAAATAATTATTTTGGAAAGGAAATTTTTAAAAAGATCATTAGAATAATAGTTAGGTCTAGGGGTAGAGGTTTGACTTGCGATTGCATCTATGTAGATAAGTACATACTGTGTGTATATATGAATGCATGTATTTAAAGAGAGAGAGAGATAGAGAGAGAGAGAGAGAGAGAGAGAGAGAGAGAGAGAGAGAGAGGAGAGAGAGAGACTTAAATTGGTTATGATCTTTAGGGGAAGCAAAGCTCCTATAGGTTCCAAATATAGAACCTATATATATAGTTCCAAATGACATGTCCTGATGACATAAACCTTCATAGCCAGACCTCACACTTGTTTCCATGATTCCATGATTGTTCTTTACTGATGCTGAGGCCTTGGAGCAGTAAATGGCCTGAGGGAGGCAGCAGTGAACAGACAGGCACCTCAGCGCTCCTCTTCTATTCTCCCAACCCTTTCACTCACTCATTTTTTCTCTCTCTCTCTCTCTCTCTCTCTCTCTCTCTCTCTCTCTCTCTCTCTCTCTCTCTCTCTCTCTCTCCTCTGTAGGCCATTTACATAGTGAAATCTAATTACTCTGGCGTTATGAAAGAGCATTTGATCTCAGATTTAAGCAGGGGAGAACATATTATTACCCTCCAAAAGAGGCTTTTCCCAGATGACTGTGGCTTACAGCACAAAGGGTCTGACTTGTACACAATCGGTGTTCCTGTTTTAATTATTTCCCACAGATAACATGTTTAAAAAAAAAAAGAGTGGTAGAGTGATTTTATCTTGGGAATCTGTGGTAAGAAAGTGAGAGTAGCCAAATAGTCAACTTTTTACAGAGTGGCCACCAAGAACGCTCTTCTAGAGCGAACTTTCATACTTGTTCTCTACTTAGCTGGATGTCTCAATGATCCAGAATGAATAGAATACTTTAAAGCAATACTATTATAAAAGCAAAAGAAATTTAATTTTCTTTTATTGACAGACCGACTGAGTCCCCATGGTTTAACAAAAAATGCATTGTCAACCAGCTCAGGACAACCAGTGGGTACAGTGGGTGGTGGTATACACCTAAATAATGATGCAGCAACCAATCTTAATAAGTTTTACGGAACTCAGATATAGAATATATTGTTGTATATACCTTAAAAATAGTTTTGTGCTAAATAAGATACATATGGAGACTTCTGAGACAATCTGTAGAGAAGAAAGAATCTAAACAGGATTTCTAAAATAACATTAGTTGCCAAAAGCAAACTAAGATAAAGAGGTATTTTATGATGGAAGGCATCTTAGTATATATAAGGTCTGAAAGGGTAGTTAAAGTATAACATCAGATTAAATCTTTTCCAGGAGTTGTAGCCAGTAGGCAAAATAAAATCAATAAACATCTTATAATTTAATAAGACTAATGACCTAGCTATATTTCATTTTTATAACTTTAGCAGTAGGCTAATATACTACACTTAAAATAATTACAAATTACTTCATTTTGTTCATGTACATGCGTGTTTGTATTTGAATATATTCACTCGTAAATTAGTGTTGCTCAACCTTAAAAATTGTAATTTCCATTCCACCCGAATTCAAGCCTTCATTATTCTGCACTTGTTTTTTCATCACAAAAATTATCATTGAGTGCTTCCAGCTAGCTCTTATTCCATACGACTAGATCACAGCTTGTCTGTAAATGGTGCATGATGGATTTAGGCTTTTTCGTTTTACTTTGTTCCTGCTCTTGAACAAATTATGTGCCATTGTAGTAACTCTAGGTGCTTTCCTAGCTTTGACCTTTACAGTATATTATTATATAAATTGATGCAAGCAGGATTGCATGTCCAAATGCTCCCTAATGCCATCCTTTTTTTAATCTTGATGCAGCTGTGACTTGGTTGGCAAAGTCTATTTTGATATTGTTTTCCTAAATGTAATTAGACCTTCACCACCAAGGGCATTTCTATTAGGTCCAATTATGAATCGGTGCACAGACCTCTTTCCTGGAATTCGAAATAAATGCAGAATTTTGGAAATAGGTTTTTATGCTTTGATCTTCAGTGTCAGATAAAAAATAATTATAATAATTTTCACCCAAAACATTGTATGCTCACTTTTTCTAGGTAAAATGCTGTAGACAGAAAAAAGTACAAAACAAATGGGCTGTGAATGTTGTAATTGGCTGAAAAATAGCCTTTCAAAACAAAACATAAGTGCTTACTTTTCATGTCCTTCACCCCAGTTCAACTTCTTTTTACTCTGTCCAAGACAAATCTGTTCATAAAGGTGCGATGCAAAGCAAAAAACACAATGTCCTGTAAGTTAAAATAAAGCAATATAGTGTTTCTGTGTGTGTGTGTGTGTGTGTGTGTGTGTGTGTGTGTGTGTGTGTGTGTGTGTGTATGAGAGAGAGAGAGAGACTGAGAGAGAGAAAGAGAGAGAGAGACCGATGAATTTTGCGATTATATCAAGCTTTATTTATTTAAATATATACAGTGAGGAAAATAAGTATTTGAACACACTCCTATTTTGCAAGTTCTCCCACTTAGAAATCATGGGGGGGTCTGAAATTGTTATCGTAGGTGCATGTCCACTGTGAGAGACATAATAAAAAAAAAAAATCCAGAAATCACAATGTATGATTTTTTAACTATTTATTTGTATGATACAGCTGCAAATAAGTATTTGAACACCTGAGATAGTCAATGTTAATATTTGGTACAGTAACCTTTGTTTGCAATTACAGAGGTCAAACGTTTCCTGTAGTTTTTCACCAGGTTTGCACACACTGCAGGAGGGATTTTGGCCCACTCCTCCACACAGATCTTCTCTAAATTAGTCAGGTTTCTGGCCTGTCGCTGAGAAACATGGAGTTTGAGCTCCCTCTAAAGATTCTTTATTGGGTTTAGGTCTGGAGACTGGCTAGGCCACGCCAGAACCTTGATATGCTTCTTACAGAGCCTCTCCTTGGTTATCCTGGCTGTGTGCTTCGGGTCATTGTCATGTTGGAAGACCCAGCCTCGACCCATCTTTAATGCTTTAACTGAGGAAAGGAGGTTGTTCCCCAAAATCTCGCAATACATGGGCCCAGTCATCCTCTCCTTAATACAGTGCAGTCGCCCTGTCCCATGTGCAGAAAAACACCCCCAAAGCATGATGCTACCACCCCCATGCTTCACAGTAGGGATGGTGTTCTTGGGATAGTACTCATCATTCTTCTTCCTCCAAACACGTTTAGTGGAATTATGACCCAAAAGTTCTATTTTGGTCTCATCTGACCACATGACTTTCTCCCATGACTCCTCTGGATCATCCAAATGGTCATTGGCAAACTTAAGACGTGCCTGGACATGTGCTGGTTTAAGCAGGGGAACCTTCCGTGCCATGCATGATTTCAAACCATGACGTCTTAGTGTGTTACCAACAGTAACCTTGGAAACGGTGGTCCCAGCTCTTTTCAGGTCATTGACCAGCTCCTCCCGTGTAGTTCTGGGCTGATTTCTCACCTTCCTTAGGATCATTGAGACCCCACGAGGTGAGATCTTGCATGGCGCCCCAGTCCGAGGGAGATTGACAGTCATGTTTAGCTTCTTCCATTTTCTAATGATTGCTCCAACAGTGGACCTTTTTTCACCAAGCTGCTTGGCAATTTCCCCGTAGCCCTTTCCAGCCTTGTGGAGGTGTACAATTTTGTCTCTAGTGTCTTTGGACAGCTCTTTGGTCTTGGCCATGTTAGTAGTTGGATTCTTACTGATTGTATGGGGTGGACAGGTGTCTTTATGCAGCTAACGACCTCAAACAGGTGCATTTAATTTAGGATAATAAATGTAGTGGAGGTGGACATTTTAAAGGCAGACTAACAGGTCTTTGAGGGTCAGAATTCTAGCTGATAGACAGGTGTTCAAATACTTATTTGCAGCTGTATCATACAAATAAATAGTTTAAAAATCATATATTGTGATTTCTGGATTTTTTTTTTAGATTATGTCTCTCACAGTGGACATGCACCTACGATGACAATTTCAGACCCCTCCATGATTTCTAAGTGGGAGAACTTGCAAAATAGCAGGGTGTTCAAATACTTATTTTCCTCACTGTATATATATATATATATATATATATATATATATATATATATATATATATATATATATATATATATATATTTGAATCTTGTGGGTGATTTTTTTGCAATAATTTAGCCAATGTTTTTTCCTCCACAATTTTAGGTTTATTATTTTATAAATACCCTAGTGAATATGATATGAGTATTATCAAAGTATATATTACATCAGCAAAAACCAACACTGCAATCCATGTATTCCATTTATTTCTCTTCAGTAACTGCTTTATCCTGATCAGGTCAATGGTGGGTCTGGAGCGTATCATGGGAACACTGAATGCGAGGCAGGAGAATATCTGAATGAAATACCATTCCATAGCAGGGGAAAATGCACACAATTTAATGGCTAGAACAATTTACAGTACCCCTCCAACTTTCAGCATGTTTTTGGGATGTAGGAGGAAATAAGATGCATTTAGTATATGGGACAGACATGTGTAATTCCATGCAAACAGTAATCCAAACTTCATCCTGCCATAACAAAGATCACTGAATGTTATACTGTACAGGTCATTTTAGGTACAATTTATAAAACCAGTGATTGTAAATCTAAAACTTAAAATTGGTCAATGTGACATTGCTAAGTAAGAGCCATATAAAGTAGCATAAAACAAACCTCACCAATGGGGCAAACAACACACACACACACACACACACACACACACACACACACACACACACACACACACACACACACACACACACAGAGTAGGATTACATTTTACCATAGCTACACTGACACCCCACCTTCCACTGCTTTTACATTCACTCATACTGAACAAACACCAAGTGACAAAAATAAACACATGCAATACTTGACACTTCTTTTTCAGACCTGCATGCAGCACCGAGGTAGATGTTAAGTGCAGTAGGAACGTCAGTGGGTGCTGTGAGGTGTGTGTTTGTCAAGAAAGTAAAGAAAGTAAAATAACCTCAGTATAGCAACACTCAGTTACCTAAGCACAAAATTACAGATAAAGCCTTCATGGCATATCGTGATCACTGGCCTATAAGTAACTCTGAGTTATATGACATATATTGTATATTCTGTCTCATGCTCATACAGAAATAATCTTAGAATAACAACTTGTTCTTAGTTAACTCCAGAAACTGACAAAAACCTACTCCTTCTTAAAGCTAAATTCTGCTCTTTACTTTTTACTCCTCTCTACTCTTTATTTTTAATTTCTTAACCAAGAGGTTAAGTCCTCATAATGAAAAATTAGGTTACACACAGAGAATATTGTAATCCTTTAAAATGGATCTTAAATCATATCACCAAATGCTAATCATGTTATATGTGGCAAAAAAGGACTAACCAAAACTCCAGGCAGGGGCTTAGAGGTCCAAACACTTCCTGTGAGGACACTGGTTGTTAGGTGTTTCCCCCCAGACCGAGCAGCTAAAATCCAGTTATTACTAGCAACCCAATTATTTTCCCCCTCTGACTCCCGGCTCAAGTCCAAGGTCAGACTCATGGATTAGCAAGGCTTTATGGACAGGTCAAAAAAAAAGGAGAGGAAGCAACAATGTTGAATTCCCATAGCTGTCGAAGGCCTTCCGGGAGTAAAGTTCGAAGGCAAAATAATCACTGAAAACAAGCAGAGAACTGAAAGGGAAAGTAATAGAAAAAGAAGAGACTGATAAAGAGTGATGTCTGGACTATGGATGACAGTGGCAGTGAGAAACAGCTGCTGGGAAAGCCATACGGATGCAATGGACTTCATTAATGATGCTCAAAGGTGGCACCACATGTCTGAGTCTGTTATGGCAAGTAAGTGTGTGTGTGTGTGTGTGTGTGTGTGTGTGTGTGTGTGTGTGTGTGTGTGTGTGTGTGTGTGTGTGTGTGTGTGAGTGTGTGAGTGAGTGAGTGAGTGAGTGAGTAAGTGAGTTAGAGAGAGAGAGAGAGAGAGAGAGAGAGAGAGAGAGAGAGAGAGAGAGAGAGAGAGAGATTGCTGCTTCAAATAGTTTTTACTGGACCTTGGCCTGCAATTCATACTGATCTCAAGAGTAACTCTGACTATGGTATGTAGGTCGCTTTTGTTTATTATCATTACTATCATCTACTATCATGTCTAAGCCAATTACCAAAACAGGTTTATTTAAAGACAGTATTGTGGGTGCATATTAGCAGCAAATAACTGGGAGCAGGTAGGAGTAAAAAAAAAAAAAAAAAAAAGTTATACATATATATATATATATATATATATATATATATATATATATATATATATATATATATATATATATATATATATATAATGTATATACTGTATATATATATATATATATATATATATATATATATATATATATATATATATATACACACTCACCGGGCACTTTTTATTAGGTACACGTTACTAGTACCAGGTTGGACCCCCTTTTGCCTTCAGAACTGCCTTTAATCCTTCGTGGCATAGATTCAACAAGGCACTGGAAACATTCCTCAGAGATTTTGATCCATATTGACATGATAGCATCACGCAGTTGCTGCAGATTTGTCGGCCGCACATCCATGATGCGAATCTCCCGTTCCACCACATCCCAAAGGTTCTCTATTAGATTGAGATCTGGTGACTGTGAATGCCATTTAAGTGCAGTGAACTCATTGTAATATTCAAGAAACCAGTCTGAGATGATTCGCACTTTATGACATGGCGCGTTATCCTGCTGAAAGTAGCCATCAGAAGATGGGTACACTGTGGTCATAAAGGGATGGACATGGTCAGCAACAATACTCAGGTAGGCTGTGGCGTTGAAACGATGCTCAATTTATATATATAAAATGTACTTTGATACAGAATAACATTTTTATTTTAAAACTTTCTTGCCTTACAGCTATGACATCTTAATTATGAATCAACACAAATCAGATGAAGTGGCAGAAATTTACCTGACACTATGCTTTTTCTGTTTTATCACCTGATAGATAACATGTAACACTTATTTCCTATAAGGTCCATGTGAAGACAGATGTACTGCACCACGCCCACACTAACCTGAGCTTTCTCTTCCTTTATTGTCTAATTAACCTGCTAATAGCCATATCCTTATGGCTGGGCTGCATTAATTATCCAACACCATGCTTGACAGCAAATTAGCAAAACATCAGAATCTTAGCCTGTCAGTTTTTATAAGACATGTTTGATGCACAGAAGTCTGCTATCACATTTAATTAGCATGTTTAGATTTTAATAGCTGAGATGCACACAGAAACAATTAGTGTGTTTTTCACGACAATGAAAAAAAATAAACATAGAAATAATGAAAAACCTTTAGGTCATTATTAATTTTTTAATTTTTTTAATTTTAAGTGTGTTGCATTTTTTATTATGGTTTGACAAATTGCAAATAGCAACACAATCGTTAGATTTTTAGTATGCTTATGTGGCCTATAAGCCATTATTATCTATTGATAAATATATGAGCAAAGTACATGCTAAAGAATCAAACTTCTGATTACTACTCTTGAGACTGTAAAAGAATTGTGTCTCATTTTTTTCTGAGCCATTTCCTTATCATGCTTTTCCCTCTGCTTTTCAATGGTCTGTCAGTCCTGTTAGGATTTGAATTAAGGTGCCCAGGGAGTGCACATTAACACATATGCAGGTCCTCTAGGTGAGAAATAAGACTATTCCAATAAGTAGAAGACCTGCCTGCTCCTCCCTGAGCATCCAAATAAGCAATCCAGAGAAGTATCAGAATCTGAATCACCTTTTTTGTTCTGATGGAACAGAAATCGCACGGCATCTAGTAAGTAAAATGCAATAGGCCCTGTTGTGTCCTGTGAAATAGGAATGCATTCAGCCAGAAAATGCCAGAATATAAATAAAATGAGAGAGCAGGCCTGCTGCTTTCAGGATCACCTTGTATAAAAATCAAATTTAGGTTGGCTGCTTATTAATTCATAAGCCATTAGTAACACATTTCAGCTACAAAACAGCCTCTGACACAAAGGCCAGAAAAGTAGGGCACACTAAGGAGAGGCATATGGAAATAACATTTTAGCATGCTCAATTGAAACAGAGATGCAGGGAAATAGCTCAGAGCATCAGCTTGAAGGATGCAAATGGGTGGACAGGTTTATGCAACGTTAGCTCCCTGCTCAAAAAAATAATACAGTCATGCAGGAAATATAATCTGTCATTAGAGTGAACACAGTCACATAGACACAATTTTTGCTGGATTTAAACACGTGTACATCATGTGCACACAAAAGCCTTTCATGCTTCCTGTTTTTCATAAACACACAATAATAACATAATAATTACTCCTACTGTGAGTGTATATATAGTATAATCTAGCTGCAAAAAAATATTTTTTAAATACATGACAGTAACAATACAACCTACCAATGAAACAGATAATTCAAAAATAAAATCCACACTTTGTGCAGCCTTTTTTTCAAATTAATTTGCAGGAAAAATAATTATTTGGGAGTTTTGTAATGTTGCAATTTGCACATCATTTACACATAAATTAAGTCATTTACACAGATCTAATTGTCTCTGGATGTAATCTATCTATGTTTGTAGATTAATAGCATATGTGAATTTAATGCATCAATTGTTGGGCTAAAATAATCAGATATATGAAAATTTAACAATTTGTCCATGTAACAATCAGTGTACATGGTCAAATATGTATTCTGTTAATTGAAATAATTACTGTACAATTAGTTTTCATGTGCATGGGGTATTAATATACTGTAATTTTTTATTTGCCATTAAAAACATATGATATATATTACTCACTCAACACTTTGTTAGGAATACCTTTACACATAATTATAGATGCAATTATTAAGTCAACCAAATGTGTGCCAGCAGTGCAATACATAAAATCATGCGTATAAATCCAGCAGCTTTGGGTAATGTAAGAATAGGGTAAATGTGTAAGGGTACTATCAGAATTTCGTGCAAACAATATGAATCCATGGACACCGACTGCATTATATTAACTGCTCAGGTTGGTGGAGGTGGGCTAGTGGGGTAGGGAATGTTTTCTCAATACCCTTGGCATCCATTATTATAGGCAAGCATCACTTAATTGCTTCATCTTATTTATATGGTTGTTGACAATACAAATGCATCTGCATCCCTTCATGGCCGCAACCTACACCTCTTCTAATGGTTACTTACCGCAGGCTAATAATTCACCATGTCAGCAAACAAAATAATTTCAAACTGGTTTCATGTTCAAGACAATGAGTTTAATGTAGTTAAGTAGCCTTACCAGTAAATACATCTGATCGCAATAGAACATCTTTAGGATGTGTTAAAAGAAGAGAATCTCATCATGAGATGCATGCACCTCCAAAATCTGCAGGAACTGCATGATGCAATCATGTCAACATGGACCTGAATCTCAAAGGATGTCTCCAACACCTTGTGGAATCCATGCCACAAAGAATTGGGTCTTTTTTTGATAGCAAAGGGAGGCTCTACCTAGTGTTAGAATAGAGTTCCTAATAAAGTGTTCAGTAACTGTATCTATTTTAGATTCTGCGATATCGACAGTAAAATACTTTTACTATTTCCTGTACTGCTGTGTTTTAATTGTTAATGTACAAGACATCATATCTAATGTAAAGAAAAAAAAACTTATCTGTAAATGGAAGTAAGGGTGGCAAGGGTGTAAGGAAGTAGTTATAATTTAACTTATTTCCTCCTCATGCTACAGGAGTATAGCTCTGTAAGGGGTTGTGGTTTTCTCTGTATATTGCATCATGCATTTGCACAGTTCCTACCTAGATCGTAAGTGAAATATTTTTTGTGGATTCCGTTTAATACGGACACCAAGCTCAAATTAAGGGTTTATCTAAAGCCATCTGAAAATTCCTTTTCTTAATATTGTTTGTGCTATACAGGGTTCAATACTGTATAGACTTTAATTTGAAAGATTTTGGCCTGCATTTTTAGTGTGTGACCAGGTGGGGCAGTGTTTCCACAGAGGAGCAGGTGTTAAGAGCATCTAATTTCCCCACATAAACACCTCTCACCATCCCTGTCTATGAATTATTACCACTGACACCAGTCTCCTATTTATTTTTTAAATAGACCAAGCAGGCCGCACCATCTAAAAGTCAGGGAGCTACATAACATGTGTGTGTGTTTGTGTGTGTGTGTGTGTCTGCTTGTACTGCACATTGACACAGGAGTCATGAATAAGTCACATGGCCTCTGGACCTTCCTCTGAGGGTTTGAGGCTTCTGAGATGTGTTTCTTTCATCTGGCTAGGCCTGCAGTGTCCTGGAGAATCACCGTGCATTCAGACACTGCACATAGCATATGTTCACAAACCAGACCAAGAGATAGAGAGTGCAAGCATGTCGCATAGTACTACTAGATCAGAATGGTTTTCCACTCTCGTGGGATGGCACCGTTCAGCACAAGTGTGCTGCAGTACCTTTTCAATTAGAGGTGTGAGGTGAGCTCACCCTCAGTTCAAATAATGAGTGCAATTAAGCAATTAAGAAGCCTGCAGCTGCTTGTGCCCTATTTAACCTACTGCAAATGAGCAGACACCGGGGGATACACAGCACTTATGCTTCCTTCCTGTTTTAGCAGGTAGATCAGGTTTCAGGGTCATGAGTCAAGGAATCAACATTTTAAAAATACCTGATCTCTTGTTAATTTCCCCAAATGGTGGTTTGGGGAAACAGGAATACATTTTTTTTTCACATTTGAGCAACCTATAGATTTTGATTCGAACTTTGTCCCATCCTTAATAAACCACAAACCCTAAAGGAATTCTCTTTTGCTGTCTTGTTGTGACTCTGCTGCAGCGATAAACCACTGGACGATACAGATGAGCTGTTTGGCATTTGTCAGGTAAAAGAAGCTCCAAGCTTGCCTCACCTTCAGACATAACACGATTTTTTAAACTATTGACTGCACAGGAGTTGCATACTTCAAAAGGTCTCCATAACCTGTTTGCTGAGCAGAGCCTCTCCCTCTCTAGACCTGAGTCTTTCATTATTGATATGTTTTTTTTCCCTCAAGTTCCTTTTTGACCCGGTACATTAAATAAAACATTGTATGGTTCATGAATGATTATGAAAGAGCAGCTCATAAGCAGTAGGAGGTGTACACTCAGCACAATCTGTTCTAGTATATAATGTCAATGGTAGCCACCACCCCCCACCCTCCTCCCCATGCCCTGCAGGCGTATTGGCGGAACTACCAATGGATGCTAAGCTTTTTCCGACAAAGCTCCGCAGATAAAGAATCTTCCTTTTATCCCTGCTGCAAATCAATTCTGGGCCTTACAGCGAAATCCCATAAAATAACTTCAAACACCAGTACTTACTCCAAAAATTTGTATTATAGCTATATTGCTTTGAAGCCTGGTGACTGAAGTTTTGGACGAAAAATGATTTAAGCGTTATCTGCTAAGACAACGGCATGTCAGCACTTCACCTCAGCATTTTCTTTGACATATCAACCTCAACCTTTTTGTGCTTGCTCTCTCTCCCTTTCTCTAATGTGTGTTACTTTTTCCTCCCTCCAAAACCACCAATGCCTGGTGGTATATAAAAATTCTGATTGATAAATGAATGTGATATAAATGCAGAGGTAGATTAGAATCACGTTAAATTGTACAGCAGAGAATGGTGCTGAAACATTCATTTCTCTCTAGAACCTTCATCAGTCCAGCAGAAGTTTAGAGCTTCACCCATAAGTCCCCCAAACAAACCACCATCTTTTCATCATGAGACTGCAGCAGTAGCAGAGAGACTGGGATTGTGTTACTCTAATAATGCTTGACAGTGCAAGGCAGCTTTGCATGGCAAATTATTAATGATCTTCTATTGTGTTGTTGTTTCCAACATTAAAGCAAGCTATGCCTCGAGAACCCTTGTCAATTAAGATATCATTTTAGCGTATTGTCTATATTGTCTATATTGTCTATTATAGTCTGTTTTGTTTTGTATGGTCCAAGCTAAATGTATAGTTTTGTTATTTATGTCTGTACCTTTTGAGAGTCACCAACAGTTGGAACCAAATTCCCTGTGTGTTACAACACACTTGGCCAATAAAACTGATATTGATACTGAAAGGGGGATAAACCAGTGAAACTAAAGAGATGGTCAAAGGTGTGTGATTATTTTTCTCTTTGTGTTGATAGAAGATTTCATTACTTAAGGTGGGTGTTGAGGAGTAGCAGTGTGTTCAGTGGTTTGACCACATCAGAGATGCTATTGCAGAGTCTGGCAGTGGTGGCAGGGATACTCCAAAAGCTTCAAAAAGGATCTGTAAGATAGGTAGGAGGGAGTTATATACAAAGCTGGAACAAGTTGCAAGAGGTGAGCTGCCTAGACCCCAATGATCTCGGCTGTTCTTACAATCCACTGTAGGTAACTTGAGCTTGCAGTTCTGATACAAATACACGAGACAGTTAGACACTTTCTATTGTCTCCCTATAGAAAAAAGTAGGGATTAAAGGGGGACACCTTCCTCATTACCTCCAGAAAATTTTGATTTTTTATTTGGTTAAGCAAATGGTGTTATAGAGACCAGGTGACATCCTTGGAACTTCTGGTGTGGAGTGAAAAGTGATGACCATGTCTCCTTCTAAAGTCAACTCATCACCTCTTTCATTTCATCAACATTAAGAGACGGATGCTCCACCTCCTACCTGCATGTTGACTCATCAGAAAAACTGTACATTGTGGTTTGTGCTGGGCAGTGTTACCATGACTCAGCGCATACACAGAATTGGAATGACATCAGAAAATAAATGCACTCAAATAGTGTAGCTCAATTTGTAAATTTTCAGGAGGTATTTTTGCATGAAAAGGTAGCAAACATTAAGATTACTTGACCTGAAATAAAGTTTACAAAGTTACTTTTCTGTTAACTTTCTTAATCAGTAAAATGTCCATCTACAGTATTCTGTTTTTCTCCTGACTTCCTTCATTGGTAAAATGTCCATCAGCATTCTTGTCAATTATATTTGTTTGTGAGGTCCATTTGCCCTGTCAAAACCTGTTACAATTTGAATACTGTAAACAGCAATTGTATTGGCAAAACAGCTTTTCTATATTACATTCGTAGTGGTGTCAATCATTTGGGTATTAGGATTAGCACATTAGGGTTATTGTAGTGTCTGTAACTATCACAGTGTAACATCTGCCCTCACTGTAAGCTCAGCATTATGAACCTAATCTCCAAAACTGTCAGTTAAAGATAGAAGTCCTGATGTTTCTCTTTGTAGTGAGTGAAATGATTTGCCCTGAAAAACCTTGTCAGAATTTTTATAGTACTGCTTACGAATATGTGCACGTATTATGTAAACTCCATAGTCTACTTGCTGAATGCAATGATAATAAAATAATAGTAATAATACGTTTTATTTATTGGCTCCTTGGATGACATTCAGGGACCCCTGAAAAAAAAAAACGCATTTGTGATGACATTGGTAATGATCTGTCAAGATTAGTTGTTTTGTCCAATGTTATCTGTTAATAGTATACTTTGTTGTACCAATAAGTACTTTATCAAGTAAGGACTTACCATGATGGCATCAAATTTAGATAAGCTCACTAGAAATAGAGAAATTCAACATCAGTACATTTAAAACAAATGCATTAAAAAGGTATTTAAGAAATGTCTGGTACATAATTAATCTTCAGTGAAATAATGGTGTGTGTGTAATGTGTAAATGTCTTAAAATGGAGGAACCTGTAGGTAAAGACGATTAAAATTTAAAGTGGATCACCCTATGATAATGAGAGTGTGATGCGTTTAAAGCACACCATGGGTAACTGATTGAGTGAGAATAGGGGAGTTTAGCTTTGAGCTAGTAAACTAAAACATCTCTCATTTTAAGCAACAGTAAACCCACTTGTCATATATGCAGCTTGTGCATTTGTATTTTTACATGTATTTTTTTATTTATTTCTCCACTAGTGTCAAGATGGTACCTCAATATTTTACTTGCATGCAATATATACTACTTGTACATTTTTAGTTGAGTGATAGCAGAATCCTAAAAACAGCTTGGTGACATGAAAAGCATTGTGTTTTTCAATTTGGCACATCATGTGTTGTTAGAGAAATCAGCCAATCAGAGGGCAGCGATGGTGTTAGACAGAGACATGGCAATGGCAAGCAGCCTGGCTTAGACCCAGGAAATAATTGACTGGCTAATGGTGCGGGAGGCTCTGATTAATGCAGGGCAAGTTGGCAAGACTCGTCCTGAACGGCAGCCGTGTGACGGCGTGGCATGGCTGCCACCGGAGGCTTTTGACATTTCTGCTCTCGGAGCAGTCAACCGCTGATCGCTGATGTGCAACACGGCATAGGTCTGGAGCCAAAATAGACACTGTTTCAGAGGAGAAAAAAGAACAGATGACACACCTAAATATTAAAAGGTGTGTTTAATTTCTTTGCCATGCTAATTGCTAATATTGAGCTGGCTAACAACTTTTTCATAAATGATGCATTACTGGAAATTATTCTGCAGCATGCTTATAGTTAACAGCAATGTGTGGTGAGTAATAATTATCCCAGTGTGAGGAAACCTTAAGGGGCTTGTCTTGCTGGTGCTGTAGCACTGTGTGCTGTGAGCCTCTGTGCTTTTTGAGAGGCCTTGTCAATTATGCAGCTTTCTCTCGCTCTCCTGTCAGCTCCAACGGCCTTTGATCAGGCCGTCCGCTCAGGTGAGGAGGGTCTGGGCCGAGAGAGCCGAGCAAAGCAGGAGAGCACTCATATGCTAGCTGACACAGCTACACACGGAGTAAATGCCAGCCCAATCTCCTTAACAGGCAAACAATGAGGGCAGGCATCATATGGGTGTGTGTGTATGCATGGGGAGTGAGGGTGGGGGGTCAAAGTTGTCATTGTGCTTGACAAAGCGAAGGAGGCCCATCAAACAACACATCCCATCTGGTCATATACTTAGCAAGCATGGAATAAACCCCAAAAGCCAAGCTTATTGTCTCCTGTAAAAATTAATCTTAATACATGCTTTCTCTACTTGAGAGCTCATGCAATGTTTTGTTTAATACAATATCTGTGCTTATGATGTATCAAAAATTAAAGCAAGATAAGGATTTATGGATTTGGTCATTCATTTACCTAACTAAATAATTCATTTTATATTAGTTTATTAGATTTTATTGCCTAGTTAAAGTTAATTATATTAATATTAATGGATGATTTTAATGCATGTTGTTAAACAGCAGCTGATATTGCTACTGACACATTTACAAAAGAGAAAAGAGACCAGTAAAGAGTTTCTCAAATGAAGTTTTATTAGCAATATTTTTATGGCATCCAGTGACACAAAAGAACTACACAAAGCCTCAGTATTCGGCAGCCAAAAGCCTTTGGAAGGGAATTCCCAGGGCGAATCTGGATGCAAACTTAATCATAGAAATAAAGTGTCACTGATTTGCTCACTACGGTGCCCAAACGTCAGCGAGGACACAGTTAAAGTCACCCTCTGTTCGTAAAATGCTTTGTCACTAAAATGCAATGTGATGTACAATGTTTTTCCGTACATCCTCATCTCAATTATGGAACGTGAGCCAAATCAATTGTGATGGCTCCCAAGCACTGAACCTCCTGCTTGCTCCCATTACTGTTTGTGTACAATGAAAAATACATTAGGTATGTGAATACAGTGACTCTGTTTTGTGACAACATTGCTCTGTGGTGCTTTGAAAGTTCCTACAGTGTGGGAAGCTCTTTCTGATACTCGGCTGGTGGCCAGTGAGCAAATAGTTCCAGTCAGTCTATCAATCACTTAGGAAATTGTTACTATTGTATATTGTTTACTTCTAGGAAATAAAGTCAGAATTGCAGCAATATAATTACTCAATCATCACAGAAACATGCTTCCACTTAAGTACACAGATAAAGTATGCCATATTCAAAATCACTGTGAAACCCATAAAGAATAACAGAAACACAAACCTCATCAGTCTAGTGTCAATAAGTTGTGGCTGTATTCAAAATTAACCCTTGATTTGAGTTTAGTTGTGGTTCTTAATGCCACATGCTCTGTTTAAAGTTTATAGCGGTGCAATCCTAACAATTCCTTTAACCTAGTTATCACCAGCAAATAGTTCCATACTAGTGGAAGTAATATATTATTACTAGGGCTGTCAATCGATTTAAATATTTAATCGTGATTAATCGCATGATTGCCATGAGTTAACTTGTGATTAATCGCAAATTAATTACACATTTTTATCTGTTCTAAATGTACCAAAATTAATACATTTCAGGTTTTTAATAATCTAATCAACATGGGCAGGGACAAATTTGGATGCTTTATGGAAATGTCTGTTTATTATTAGTGAAACCATACTCAACATAGAGCATGAAGAATGTTTACATTTACATTGGGAAAATTCGCAACTCAACGCAAATTTTCCAATAGAAAATAATGTAAACTCGAATAATCTGTTCCACACTTCCAAAAATATACATGTAAAAATTCTTTAATGGTATTTTATTTACAAATTAATGTCCCTGAACAAATAACAATTATTAGTATACACAATAAAGTAAAAATAAAACAAATTACCTTGCACTTTACCTTTGAAAAGAAGTCATGGCTGGCATGAGCAAGACGAAAGGGAGGGAGAGAAGGAGGAGGAGTAGAGGAGTGGAGAGTAGAAGGAGGAGGGTTAATGCTTGGAAGGGCATGAGAACACACGTGGTCACAATATTATAGTAAACAGTACGTTGGCGTGAATGCTGCCTGTACGAGGGATACACGCTGAACGAGGACGAATATGCAGGAAGCTGCCTATTGTTTCCATTGTTTTACACAGCAAGAGAGAAAGAACCATCTTTTTAAATGACCGTTCGCGTGCTGCAAAATTGTTCGTCCTGCAAAGCATTCATAAAGAATGTTACAAACAATCCGAGGTTCCATTGTACATAAACCTTCAGGACACCAAACAGAACTTTTGCTATTTTTTCCACACGTACGGTTTTAATTGCCAGATGTGCATCATGGCGGATTTTGGTGCTGAATTTAAGACTTAGTGCATCAGTATAACATGTTTAATGATTAGCACTTATTTTTCGCTGTAGTTTATTATTTTTTGTATATATGAGTAAAGAAACGACATTGTAAATAAATGTGTGTTGTGTTGAATGTTTTAATAGTAATTAATAAAAAATAAAAATATATTTATTTTTTATATTAATTAATTGATTTATTTATATTTTTAATTAAAATGGTCTAATAGAAATATGCAGTGCATTAATAACAATGAGTGCCATTAAAATGAATTTGGGGTGTTAATTGTGAGAACGACAACCCTATTATAAGATAAAAAACACAAACATTTTTATTTAGGAAAAGAAAGTCCAAAGTTTTAGTTTTACCAATACTCCATCAAATGGGACATAAGGGCAAAATATTTGGAAAATATTTCATTATTAGTTTGCCTTATGCACTTTTTATTAAAATACAGAATACACTATAATCCTAAGCACATTTTAATTGATTTTGGTACCTGAGAGTTGTAGGGTTGTTTTTTAGATGCCATAAAACAACTCAGGGAGTAATATACATAAAGGCCAATTCATAAGGAACACGTCAGTGCTTTCATCTTTGATAGAATATGCACCACACTCATGAGCATGAACATGAGAGTGGTAAAGTGATCTGCAATTTAGACTTTAAAATATGTCAAAATAGCTAAAACATTTTGGTTTGGACATGAGTTAATAAGAGTAGATTGGAAAAAAAGGTGTGTGGTTATACAACCATTGCATAATTTTGTATTGCTTATCTTAACATTAAGTAAACATATGTCTATAGCCAACATGTTAGATTAAAATAGACAAACACAGTGAAATAATCTGTCTAGTCTTTAGTCTTTCTATAATTTCAACCCAAAGGCAAAAAATAATGTATGCAATGAAAAACTCAATAAACAACTTAATAAATACTGGTCATAAAACAAACAAAAAAAAAAACCCAAAATGCAAAGAAAAAATTTGTGGGTTAACTGCATTAGAAAAGCATGTATGATGAATTGCAAAGTGCCCTAGTGGACTGTGGCAAGTTTTGATTCAAGGCTGGAGCAGAGAGTATTAGCCTCAGGCTCTGTGTGTTTCAGTAGCTCAGTAATGCTCTAGAGTCCAGTGTAGCCTGGTTAACCTGGTTTAATGAGCTGTAAAGCATCATTAATGCGGATGTCCACTTTTTTGTTTCATATGGACATGAGCACAAGCCTGAACAAAAGTCGATTAGCAACAGTTTTTAACATTGCCAGTGCGGCAGAATGTGACAATAAGTGCTTTAGACGTTTTCATCAGAGTATGGGATAAAGCTACTGGGCCTCTTTAAATCAGCATTTATTTCATTTTCTGTGTTTTTGTGCACTGGTTGGAAACAAAATAACTTTTGACATGAGTCAAATTTTGATTCAGAGACACAACAAAACGCACACAAGCGTGCACACACACACACACACACACACACACACACACACACACACACACACACACACACACACACACACACACACACACACACACACACACACACACACACAGAAACAGAAAGCCATGTGTGCACACCATTGTAGAAAGTCACAAGATAAATCCAAGGCCAAACACCTGGGTTGGAGTAATGGGTTTGCTAAAAAACAACAACACTGCACTTAAAAAAAGACACTGCAGCAGACACAATGTAGCCAAAATACCAATGATAACGTCAAGTTAGCCTTTTTGAGTTCTATCAGTGAAACATATATGTTCATTATTAGAACAAATCTCAGAGAGTATGCCCCGTAGTAAGACAGTGAGCGTGTGAGAAAAGCAAAGAGACAGAGACAAAAAGGTAGCTGTCTTATCCGATTCCTTTGAGGAGTCATGTGAGTGTTAAGGAAAAAAAGGACTGATGGAAACGCTCTGTAAATATACTATATTACATGGTGTGTGTGTGTGTGTGTGTGTGTGTGTGTGTGTGTGTGTATTTGGTTTTGGATACATCACTCTCACGCTGGGATTGTCAGTGTTGCACACGTACAATGAGGCCCGCAATATGCCTTCAAAAGAAAGTGTACTATATGAACTATCAAAACCAAAAGGTCTCATTTTCAAACACTTTCACAACAAATTCTTTACATAGTAAATTATTATTACAAATATTATTGGAAAAAGAAAAGGAAATAACCTCCTTTCCTTGACATACTTACAATGTTTTTGATTGCAGAGAAAACATTGCTGTCACATCCCCTTTACTTTTTAAGGTAAACTACTGTTCGTTTCTATCACAAATATACTTTCAAAAAATATCAAAATAACGGAGCGTGATATATGACGTGGAGAAAAGTGGAGCTATTACGATTAAAGAAAGACTGTTACAGCTTTCAGCATCACAAAGACTGTTGCTGTTACTGTGAGTTTGAGACAAATAAAAGCGTCATCATACACAGTTCAGCCTAACAATCTGAATATGGAAATTCTGAAAGTGTCTGATAGAAAACTATTTGAAAGAGACAAATATCAGATTGTACCAAAAACCGGCATTGCTTCCAAATGCCTGCTGTGTGGAGTGAGGGAAAAGAGAAAAAGAAAAGAAAAGAGAAAAGAAGGAAGTGCAAGAGGGCTTGTGTGTTTGTGAAAAAGACAGTACTATTCACTCTGCCTGGGAGTCAGTCTTTAGAACATTTTAGCTTGTCAGATAACAAATGCCTGGGTCCTACGCAAGCATCTCCTATTCAATAGAGCATACATGGCCTTCTACATTACCCCATTAATCCTATTAATTGAAACAATCTTCACCACAGAGTTCTCAAGTGACATGACTGAAAGGCATTTAGAGAGATATTGAATTAGAACCAGGATGATGCCACAGTCATCCATAGGCAAGACTCCAGAAGTGCATATTTGGTCTTTCATGCTGGGTGGGAGGGGCAGAATCACTCTCTCTCATGAGTCAGTCAGAATTACACCAGTCATTGCTATGTGTGGGGTTATGTATGTTTGTATACCTGCTATGTGTATGCTCAGCAGTTTAAAAAGATGTGGTTGTTGGCTTCTTATGTTTGTGAGTAAAAATTTGCCATCCTTTACCTTCCATCTCTGTCAGCTGTTGGATTGCCAGCTAGTTTGTAAAACTTGGCAAATTGTCATCCATTAAGTATAAATTAAAAATATTTCTCTAACTGTGTTCCTTTTTTGGGGGATCTCTATCTTCAAGTGATGCATGAGGAAAGGAAAATGCAAAAAGTAGTGATTACTTCACTCTAACCAGATTCTTGCCTTTCGTCTGACATCCAAGTAGAAAAAAGTGATTGGATAAAGTTCTCATTTCACCAACAATAAAAAGAAAAAATCTTCACTTGCAGTCCCTTGTATGTTACATAGGTACACAGCAAAACAGGGTGCTTTGATAAACTCGTTTCACATTTCTGCATATTTACCCTTCCTCCATTTCAAAGTAGAGGATATTGGATAGCAGAAAGAGGGCAAGAGTTTGTAGTTAGCAGTGACTTAAGATAGAGAAACGCCTTTCATCAGCATGACACTCCATTTCACCCACTGTCGTCCGATTAACCCAAACTGCAGCATGCTATCAGCCGGAAGGATCACAGAGAGGTGGGAAAAAATACAACCACCAGGCTTAGCGTGTTCCCGCTGTGCCGCTTCCTCCAAAAACAGACTTTAGAGGAGAAGAAGCAAGAGAAGGTAAAGGGGAAAAGTGAATGTGGGAGAAGAGAAAACAGAGAGACAGAGGCAGCAGCTCACACATGGCCAGCTTATAGGGGATACAAACCCACAGATTATGTTAATCTTCCTTCCTTTGTCCCACGCGAAATGTTTTCATACTACGCCTTTTATCTGTGGAGGAAGGGATGTGAACCTCTTCAGTGGGTGACATGGGCACTTTCTGTGTGGTTTCTGGGTAATTAGCGCCAGTAGCAGCCCCCTTTCTTTTGCTCTGTTCAAGCTTATGGTCTTCTTAGGAGCGGCAACAGAGGATTTAGGCCCTCAAACGCTTTGCTGCAAGTTTGGGGAGTGATTCCCAGCACCAGCTCCAAACACATTAACCATCTGCTGCTGCTGGAAGGATCAAACTCCTTCGAGGATCCTCGACAGCGCTGACAATCAAATGGACAGCTTAGGTTCAGACAGGTGACCGAATTCATTAGGGCAAGAGATAACACTCTTACTGGTTCAGTATGTTGGAGTCTGAGGAATTCAGTAAACTCTGAATCACACTTTACAAAGCTGAAGATAAAGATTAGAACTACATTTTACAGCTGTCAAGTCTTGTTTGAGTTTTTTTTTTTTACTTAAGGAAGGCTGATTTATTCTATAACTTCTATGATCTAATAATTGCTAAGTTTTATGTATGTGTTTGTGTGGAATGTTACTCAGTTAAGGTTTATGTGTAGTTTAATTGGTGCCTGTAGCATTTCTAACACATTTATATAAAATACTATTAGTGTTATGTTTATATAATTTATTTTTAAAATAATCTTTATAAAATATTTACCTCCAAATTAACCAATAACAATTTTTTTACAGACTGGCTTTTAAACACTTACTGATAACTGCACTACTCTGAGAAAATCTTTATCTTTTTAATTTGTCCCCCTGGCATACCATTGCTGATGCTATGCACCGTGCATAGATTCCTTATCATACAAAGTTACAATTAAAGGCCTTAACCATTAACCTTTTAAGAACTCTTAAGGAACATCTATTATTATTATATTTCTTTAATTAGTTTTATAAGCATTTGCCTTTTTATGTTTGGTCACTGACACAGTGCTTCCAAAAATAAATACCTATATGAGTATATATGATTAATATGAGTAATAATGTTGCCAATGTTAAAACAATTCCTAAAACAAATGTTCTGAATGTCTTCATAGAAACTAATACACTAATTATGATTAATCAGTATTTTAAATGTTACACACAATTTTCTGCTGCTTCCTGTTATAATGAAAAAAATAGCTACTTTTATAATCTCTCTGTGCATAATCTTTTCACAAGAAGCTAAACGAAGATTTCTGGCCACCTCTGCTGCTATCAGACATGTTAGAAGTCATCGGCGGACATCCCACTGTGATGCAGCTTATTCGCGCCACGGCATCTTTGCCTATTGAGGTGGAGGTCAGAGGTGCTCCTCAGATAAAGTGCCATACAAGAAGATCAGTAGGACCGAGCTGTGGCACTCAAATCAGACCAGAAGAAAGGAGTGAAAGCGATACGGTTCTCAGGCACGTAACATAGCTCCAAAAGTTGCTTCATCTTCAGGGGCTTCATTTTGTCTTGTTCTGTTCTTCTGCTCCTTTTGATGTACTCTCTTTTGACTTAATTTTTTTTTTTTACTTCAACGATGCCTCTCCTCTCCTCTTGATTCCAAAGATTGAAGCTTCTCTCCCTTTTTTTGTGGCCTGAGCTGTTTCTGATTGTCCCTGTCACGGGTGCTTTGTCTTACACAGGCCTTCCCTCACCCACGTAAAGGAGAAGGGGGAGGAACTGCATCAAAGCCTGGCTGAGATGGACTCACTGCCACTGGATTAAGGTCTTATTTTCTGCATGATAAAGTAGCTACCTAGGGGTGGTATTAACTTAATATGTGAAAGAATGTTATTGAGAGGGAATAAAGTGTCAAAAAAGCCCTGTCATTCTTTCTGTAATGTCCTAATCCCGTGGCCAACGTAGGGTCCTTGGACTGGCGTCTGCGTTAATCCCGCCAATGTCCATCTGTATACTCCTTTCGTTTTAAGCTGTTTAAACTTCTTCTAAACTCAATTATTGCCCCTGAGAGAGCAAGATGGCATGTTAAGTTACGTGAAATGGGATTCTACAAGGACCAAAAGAAAACCCAGTGTTAAAGCATGGAGGTGTCAATGCCACCAATTTGAGTCGAGCTAAACAGATTAAAGGCAGAGTCTTTGGCCCTGAAAAACAACGTGACAATGAGCTAAAAAAGAGGAGGAATCTCACTTTCAAAGTATCATCTAAACTGCTAAAGCAACCTAATCACAGTGGATCTGTGAAACTGTGCCCCGGCATATATTTACATCTTTACACCTCACACAGAGCGCTTGCTGGAATTTTCAAAATTCCAGGGTGCACTATCTCGCTTCCAAAACAAGGCTGGTCCCACAAGAGGTCCTAGAGGAAGTCAAATGAAGATTCAGCATGTAACCATGTTTTCTTTTACCTTGTTTAGACTGGTGCTGGATGTACTTTTTAATTCCCCAGAAGCCACTCTTCAATTGTTTTAACTTAAGCTATAAATGGGTTTCAGAGGTGCTAGCTATCTAAATGATGCACTGCATTTGTCAAATAAAAGAAGATGATATAGCAGATTAATGAAATTCTTTAACCCAGTAAAGCAAAATTCCGAATGTATCATAGATGAATGCACCTGTCTATATCTGAGGATGATTTTTCTAGATATAGAGTGTTTTAGAGCACTGTCAGTCAATAACAAACAAAATAACCTAATTCTGCTACCAATAATATTTTTTTATTGTTTCATTGAATTATGAAGAAGTAGGAAACTACTGGAAGAATTACAGTGCCAACAGTGTGATATCTGATTAGTGGTGATAACACACAACATGCAAAGGATCTTCACTATATCACTATTGAGTGTTTGCTGTTAGAAGACAATAACAATTAACACTGTGTGTTGGCAGCAGAGTGTATGTGTTAAAGTTTACTTAAACAGTGGTACAACAGTAAGAAAAGAAATAAGATGTGGATACACCTATAACACCTGTACTCCAAAATCCTCCCCTGCTTCCTATGCAAGGACATTGAAAAAACAGTGTTTAAATTCTTCATCTGGTTTCTCCTGTCTTTCTGAACTTCTCTATAATTAAAAAGTTGGAGTTTAAGCAGACAGTGGCCCAATGTCCTACATGTGTGACTTCATTAGGGCATCATTCATGGGCTTCTATCCACTGGAAACATTACACATTGTCATCTAGTGGCAACTCCAGCAGTGACGAGTTCACTCAGCTCTGACTTTTTCTGGTAAAATCCTTCAGGCAAGAAACAGCTAAGCGATATATATCTTCTCAAATAATGCATTTACTTCAAACCATGCAAGTGAATTATTTTTACCCAGTGAAAGATAAACTGAAAATAAATTAGTGCTGTAATGATTCCTCGAGTAATTTGATTACAAAAATTAATTAAGCCTTTGTTTAGTCCATTTAATTAAAAACAGAGCATTGTGTTTCCCACGGACCATTATTACTGACGGACAACCCTGGAGCGCTCTGGACAGGAAACACTGAAGAATGCTGAAGAATAAAAAATGGAGGAACGGGGAGAAACAGCGAGGGGCGAGGAGAAGATTTAGACCAAAGAAAACAGCAGAAAGTTTCCAAAGTTTGGGATAATTTTAAACGAAAACATAAAGAAAACACTGTACAGTGCTTTTACCATTTTTAAAGTAATTAGAAATTTCAAAAAAGTAAAAACAAATCCCTCCACAGTGACCACGCAAAGTGGGTAGTGGTACACGTTTTTAAAGCTGGAGATAAACATAAATAAAATTTCAAGTAGCTTTTCCAGAGAAAAGAATACCACATCACGATACTGTGCGAGATTTAATAACTACATGAGTAAGAATAATTATTTCATTAAACAAGTATTTTCCTATAACTTAATCTACAGGGCCACTGCAGATGGACTTTGTGACTTTTACAACTGTATTTGTATTTTGAGGTAATATGGCTATTAATTGTCCTAAATGGGTTTAGTTTTCACCGATAATCTTGTATGCAATTTCAGCAATAAAAAAGGTCAATAAAAAAAAAAAAAAAAAAAAAAAGACTTGTTCTTGGGATATGTCCTATTTTCTCTCTCTTATTTGGTATTGTTCTTCTTATCCGATTACTCAATTAATCACTATAATAATCAACGGAATACTTGATTACTAAAATAATCGATAGCAACAGCCCTAAAATAAATGTTTCTTTAATTGATCAGATCTTTATTTGCCTACTAAATGTAATATTCTCTGCCCAACAAAGACATGTAGAATGCAATTTTACATTTGAGAATAACAAAACTTTTGTGAACTAATGGACCACTTATTGGCTTATGTGGCCCATTACCTTACTAAAACACATTGTGTTGGTTTCTCTTTTAATTTTTCACCCATATGCATGTGTCTGACTAGAAAAAAGCTTTTATTTTAATATTTTTTTTTCTAAGCATATTTTATATGCTTTTTCTAAGCATTTTTAAGATCTAAAGCTCTGTCATGCATTTCAAAATCATTTTTATTTTTATGAATAAGCCTGACCTTTTCTTAGATAGCTGCAATTTTAACATCCCTCTCCCAGTTTGTGGAGTCTGCATAAAAAAGTGTTTGAAAAAGCTTTCTTAAATTTTTCTATATACTTTTGCTAATAGAATTGACCCTTAATATAAGGTTTTTATTAAGTGGCACTGATATGTGTAAAGGTTAGCAATAGCTATCTTTAGGCCATCAGCTTTACAGATATGTAACACTTGCCATTCCTCCACTCACATCCTCAAAAAACTGCTACTGGGAAAATGCTGGAGGAGCAAAACACCCTTGTGACCTCGGTTACACGGTGAGGCAAGAGGCCATGTTTTTCTCTTAGCACTCTTTGCTAGGAGAGAACACTTCACCTGACATGCTGTACAAGGACATTAACCTGGAGAGAGTAAACAGCCATGGTGAGTGTGCTCAGATTAACAACAACAGAAAAAGGAGGACGACTGTGTCACTGTGTGTTTGTGACAGAAGAGAGCTCAGTCACATGACCCTGCTGGTGTTGAGGGGTTTTGGCCACATACACTTGCACATATCAAACGTGATTTAAGTTGAAATAATATTAGCTCATAGCAGTAAATGTATGACTTTACCCATCAGCATGTATTTGCAATAATGTTTCAGTTTATTTAGGTAGAAGGACAAAATCGTTATTACAGACTTTATAGACTATTATAGACTAAAATTTACAAGCTATAATGATAATGCTAAAAGAATTACCTTTAAGAAGGTACACAATATATATATTAAAAAAAAAAGTTCAATACAAACATGAATATCCTCTGCTTAGAATAATTATTGGCTATAGTTACATCTTTGGGCTGGGCTTCAATATTAAAGAATTTACTTAAAATAGTAACCTATGTAAAATGCTCCACAGTTCAATAGGAAATCTGAAATTACCCACCTAAATATATAATGGTGCAGTTTTTACTGTGGAACATGGACTGGTTCATAAAAAGGTTTGCTGAATTACCTCTGGTACTCTCACTAGAGCAATGCTGGTAGAAAAGCTAAATCAGTTTATGGTTCTCCTACTTCCCGTCTATCTAGCATTTTTTGGTTTTGATGGACTGTTTTGACTTGACAATATCAGTAATTGATTTGACTAAGATTGCATTGTCTGCCTGTTTATTCAAGTAATAATCTCAATACTGTAACTATAAATAAGGCCTTGGAACTTAAGTCTAACTGTTTTCATAGTTTACAGTGAGATTTAAAGGATGTTTTTTATCAATATAAATAAATTTGTAATTTATTCATTTATTGAATTAATAGTTTATACAGTACAGAACTCTAAATTGCTCTGTTTTGCTAAATTATGTACTGAAATTTGTTAAATTATCAATTTAAAGTATACAGTGGGGGAAATAATTATTTGATCCCCTGCTGATTTTGTAAATTTACCCCTTACAAAGAAATTAAAAGTCTAGATTTTTATGGTAGGATTATTTTAACATAGAGAGACACAATATATAAAAAATAAATAATAACAAAAACACTAAAGAAAAGTTATAAATTATTATTTGACTCTGTACCAACCAGCAAGAATTCTGACTTCCTGTCCCTTTAGGAAAGTGTTCCTTATATTATCTCCTTATTTGTATAAAATACACCAATCACAGAATCAACCTCTTCCATTCAAACCTTTCCACCACCATGGGAAAGACCAAAGAGCTGTCAAAGGACGTCAGAGACAAGATTGTAGACCTGCACACAGCTGGAATGATCCACAAGACCATCAGATTGTTGTCTTGGCTGTATGTTTTGGCCATTGTCATGCTGGAAGACCCATCCATGACCCATCTTTAGTGTTCTGACTGAGGCCAGGAGGTTCTCATCCTACATTCTACAGTGCATGGCCCCATTAATGTGATGAAGTCTTCCTGTACTCTTAGCAGAGAAACAAACCTCCTCCTTTCTCCTTGACAACAGGGATGGTGTTTTTGGGTTCATATTCAGCATTTCTCTGCCTCAAAACACAGAGAGATTAATTGATGCTAAAGAGCTCATCTGACCACATCACATTCTCCCAAGTCTTCTCTGAATCATTCAGGTGATATTGACAAACTTCAGATGGGCCTGTTCATGTGCATTCTTGAGCAGAGAGATTTTGGTGTGTTACCAATAGCTTTCTCTGGTTTTAGCTCCCTTGAGATCATTAACAAGCTCCTCCCATATAAGTCTGGGCTGATCCCTTACCTTTCTCAGGAACATCCTTACCCCATGAGGTGAGAATTTGCATGGAGCTCCAGAGCAGGGGCAATTGACTTATCTTCTATTTCTTCCATTTTCAAATTATCGCACCAACAAGGGTCTCTTTCTCACAAAGCTTCTTGCTGATTGTCTTGTAGCCCATTCCAGCCTTGTGCAGGTCTACAATCTTGTCCCTGACGTCCTTTGGCAGCTCTTTGGTCTTGCCCATGGTGGTGGAGAGGTTTAAATGAAAGTGGTTGATTCTGTGACAGGTGTCTTAAATTTCTTAAAGGGACAGGACTAATTTGAGTGTGTGGGAGTCAGAAGCCTTGCTGTTTGGTAGGGGATCAAATACTTATTTTACTGGATCAAATACAAATCTTTATATATATATATATATATATATATATATATATATATATATATATATATATATATATATATATATATATATATATAAAATCATTTATAATTTTTTTTGAAAATAGTTATTGTATTAACCCTAGTAAACAGGCGTTGAATATGCACTGGCTTGTAGATGCATAGATGTTACATCCATCCCACAAGTGAGCTGTGTCTCATTTACTCACTTGTCAAGTTTAGCTAGATTTTCTGACATTTATCATGTGATATTACAAAGTTTGCTGATGTTTTGTTAGGTTTGCTAAGGCAGGGGTTAGACGGCATGGACATAAGAGCTCAGCTGGCACAATGAGCTGATTTTGTGTGTGTGTGTGTGTGTGTGTGTGTGTGTGTGTGTGTGTGTGTGTGTGTGTGTGTGTGTGTGTGTGTGTGTGTGTGTGTGTGTGTGTGTGTGTGTGTGTGTGTATGGACCTGTAATGACTGGGCCTGTAATGACTGGGCAGAGAGGCAGTGGAGCTCACACTTATCCCTGATGCTCATTCTACCACAGACACATCGTTGTCTTCCATTAGAATTCAGCATGGCCGGGAGCATTCATTTTACAACACTTGTCAGAGTATAGATCCCTCATTAGCCCTGACTCTGGAGCGAGATGTGAACATGGGCCCTGTCAAAAGCAACAGGAGAATAACATTTATGTGCATTTCTCATACTGGAGCCCAGCAAGTTAGTGGACTTTGAGGAAGAGCTTATAACATGATAAGAAATAATGTGTAGAACACAGGGATGGAATATTGAAAAATAAAAGTAATAACCACAGGACAGTCCAAAATAAGGTGAAAGAATGCACATTCCTAACTGACCACTCATCCCACATCATGCTTATATTTTTTCCACTTTATGCTTGGATTCATTCTAAAGCCATTTCTTTGTCTCTGTATACAAAATGCACATTTACACAGAAAATTGCAAACACAAAGAGAAGGCCACTTTCAACTCAATGCTTTGGACATCAGAGCTTTCTAAAATGGGTGAAAGACAAGACTTTTTTGTATCCAGTTCTGCAGAAAAGCGTATTTCAGCCTGGATAAGTGTTTATACTGGAGAAGAACAGTGGATCTGCCTGGACATTTCCAGTGTCAGGGACAGCAGGAATGGAGACAGATATAGTTAAGTTTTAAAGAACAATTATCTAGTTTTGTTAGGATGAAAATAAAATATAGAACAGAAATGTGTTCTTTGAATTTTTAGTTTTGTGGGTTTTAATTATATACATACAGAATGGAAAGCTGAATGGACTCACGTAACACCTCATGTATTCCTCTTTTTATCTACATCGATGAGCATCTTAATAGATGGAATTCTAATGGATGAAAATAAAAAGCAAGCATGGACATTTGTACATGACAAGTACATTTTATCTCTAGGACATTATATGTTTCTCAAAAGCTTAAGCACTATGTCATATTGGATTGGACTGTTCATGTATATTCTTAATATACTCCTTTTATCTTTAAACACGGTTATAGATTAATTGTTGCATATTTTATTAATAGTGTCATGCAGGCCTGATCCTAAGTCTATTTTGTATTTATACTGTAGTGCTGTTGAATCCTTAAAACTGATTGGTCAACATTTCTGGTTTCTTAAGTCTTCACTGTAAGAACTCAGTAAAAATCAGTGGTACATTTGCTAATTCTTGGTAAAGTGACAAGTTTTTAGTTTCATTTACTTTAAGGAAGAGAAATAAAAAAATTATGTTGTTTTTTATAGCTGCTGTACTATATGCAGTGATTATGAAACGGATACAAATGTATGCCCTGTTGTAAATAAAAAAGAAAATCATTGGCAAATTGCTGTAATATAAGAGGAATAAAATGATTTCCACTGTTAGTGGAAAATAATTATTTGCTGCATTGCTTTAAACATGTATCTTCTCGACCTTCTGCATATTTCTGAGCAAATGTATAGAGATATACCTGAAAAAAAAAAAAACCTGCATGTGCAAGGTATTATTTTTAAGTGGTTGCTTTTCTGTTTACTCTTTAGTTTAGTTTAAGGGCATTGAATTCACCCTCCTGTAATAAAAAAGAGAAATGTCGAGATTGCCCAAAAGCCAAAACATTGGAAAGGCTGTGCAATAACAATAGCAAAAGGGTAGGGTAAGTGTAGTGGACCAAAAGAGTTTATTCAAAGACTTGACTTAATATAGAGTTAATGTGGAGTTATTTGTCTCAGACAATTCAAAGCCTTTCCCTTGAGGCTTATGTCTAAGTTTGTTGAAAATCGAAAGCTTTAAAATTAAATGCAGTAACTTTTATCTACATGAGGATAAATTTGAGTTGATTTGGTTCAGCTGGGTCCAACTAATTTAGATTTGCGACTGCTTCATTTGCTTCAGATTCATTTTATATTCCACATAGAGTAGAGCTGTTTGAATGTTGCCTCATAGTGAAACTTGGAGAGAAACATATTAGAGAGCCACTGGCTAGCCATCTATGACACTCCTAAGTTAATATTAGCCAAGGGATGAGAGTAAAAAGGGGGGTGGATGGAGAATTATTAGAGAACACAGCAGATCTGTCCACCATGCTAATGATCAGCCTAATTGAATTTCACTAATTAGCTGCATACATGCTTGTCAGGTTGCTGGCTGGTTCTGCATATGTGATGAGTGGAGGGGGTGACCCGATGCTTAAAAAAATGTTAAAACATGGAGGTGCAAAACCATCACAGACCCTGGAGGCACTCTTTGTGGCTGATATAGGTTAAAGGAGGCTCTCATGCTCGGCAATAGGGAGCAAAGAGTGGAATTTAAATTCTGATGACATTTACTGTCAGGGAGTATTAGTGTGCAGTCCTCCTTAGACTGGGCATGGGGCTTATTCAGCACAATCAGGCCTCAGGGCTGGAGAGATACACATACTTAAACTCATTATAAATTGTATCTTTATCTATTTATCCAACTTTCTCCCCTTAATAAGCTTATCTATCTAATCAACTCTAATGTAACACCGTCTCTCTGTCTCTTTCGCTGTCTCTTACTTTTCTACATGCATTTAACTCTTCACCTCACTTTCATTTTAGCTATCTATTTATCTAAAAACTATCCATATCTCCAGCTTGCTTTTCTGTAACCCATTTTTCTCTTCAGTCTTATGGCTGATAGGTGCATTTAAGAAATGACATATTGTGAATAAGGTTTGATGTCTGTTACTGGATTTAAACCTTTAAGCTTCATTCTGTGATATGCCGCTTTGAGTTGTGACACATTAGACAAGAACCTAAAACCATTCTAGCTTCTAGCAATGACGCGACCTTGAGTGAGCAATGCGATTGCACTGTGCGCACACAGCTGAAGGCCTGCACCTTTAACTTAATCAGAATTGGAATTCAGCAATGGAGAGATCACATTAGCCATTATACTGGTATGTAAATGTAACTGAGTATATTCCACATTATACACTTTTTATATACTGTATACTGTATGTACTGTATATATGTAGAATATGTTCATTATGTTTCTGCTCTGTTCTTGCAAATAGAATAGCCCAAGTGGGTATTTAAGCTGCATGTAACAGGGCCTTTGACACACAAACAGTGTGCCAGAGCTGTGATGGTTCCTTATGAAATTAACGAAGACTGCACAGACCACATGTCATATATTATACAATCACCATGTAGCCACACTTCTCCCTACAAGCTATGAATCTGCGCTTCTCCCATTATGCGCTGGGAGATGGGGGGAGGGCCAAACAAAACGCCTAACAGCACTTACATTTAAGACTGTTTTTCAGGACCTTATAACAATATACACAAGCATAATCTGCATTGTGGAATTTAAACACATTTCCATATTGCCCTGGCGGATGGCCACAAGCATACACACACACACACACACACACACACACACACACACACACATACACAATGCTGGGATGAGAATAGCACTTTCACTAGACCATCTGCTAAAGATGAATTGTGAAATAATAAGTATGCAAAACAAAATAATAACAGATAAACAATTCAATTAACACGTTCAGAAAACCGAACATGGGAAGAAAACACCTCTGTGTGAAAAGACATGACATTTTTAGAAGCATCACAAACAAAACAGTAGTCTTTCATGTGCTATTCATTTATCATTTATTTAGTTTATTTATTTTTGTAAGTATGCAACTAAATACTGTATATTGTTTAAGACCATAATTAAATCTTAGTATAAACTTAATTTAATGGTACAGCTTGTTAATTTAGTAATTTTTGGTAGTTATCATAGAAATGATAAATATATTGACAATCTTAATTGGATGAATGACGAAAAGTAAAAAAAAAAAAATCTTTAGCAAAGCATCTGAAACAGTTTCTTATTGCTTCTTTAATAATTTTTTCTTCTTTTGGTTAAGTCATGTTTTTTCACCCAGAGTGCCATTTTTTCATATTTACTGCCAGCACAATATTATGCTTATAAAGCAATGTGTATATTAATAAAATAAAATAAAGTATAAAATCTAGAACAAAAAGCAAAAAAAAAAATGTAAGTAGAAAATCTGTAACTCTCACATCTGACTTTTATATTTATTTATATTTATTTTTTTATAATATTTGTGGCTGATGAGAATGACTCTGGTTTGGTGAGCGGTTGTCCAAAACTCATCATACATCATACATTTTTCTGTTATAGCATTGTTTCAACTATTAGTCTACATCCAAACTGCAGTCTGCCAGCTCTGATCATTTAGTTAATCATTGTACATTTAGATCCATTGTACATTTCTTAATTCTGTGACCAGTTCTTGACTTCAAATTCTTGACTTGAGTGTACAGAATCATGCAGTATTTGACAAAAGAATTGCCTTAAATGAATAACTTATTACGTATATATATATATATATATATATATATATATATATATATATATATATATATATATATATATATATATATATATATATATATATATATATACAGTGAGGAAAATAAGTATTTGAACACCCTGCTATTTTGCAAGTTCTCCCACTTAGAAATCATGTAGGGGTCTGAAATTGTCATCGTAGGTGCATGTCCACTGTAAAAAAAAAAAAATACAGAAATGTATGATTTTTTAACTATTTATTTGTATGATACAGCTGCAAATAAGTATTTGAACACCTGAGAAATTCAATGTTAATATTTGGTACAGTAGCCTTTGTTTGCAATTACAGAGCTCAAACGTTTCCTGTAGTTTTTCACCAGGTTTGCACACACTGCAGGAGGGATTTTGGCCCACTCCTCCACACAGATCTTCTCTAGATCAGTCAGGTTTATGGCCTGTCGCTGAGAAACACGGAGTTTGAGCTCCCTCCAAAGATTCTCTATTGGGTTTAGGCCTGGAGACTGGCTAGGCCATGCCAGAACCTTGATATGCTTCTTACAGAGCCACTCCTTGGTTATCCTGGCTGTGTGCTTCAGGTCATTGTCATGTTGGAAGACCCAGCCTCGACCCATCTTCAATGCTCAACTGAGGGAAGGAGGTTGTTCCCCAAAATCTCGCAATACATGGCCCCGGTCATCCTCTCCTTAATACAGTGCAGTCGCCCTGTCCCATGTGCAGAAAAACACCCCCAAAGCATGATGCTACCACCCCCATGCTTCAAAGTAGGGATGGTGTTCTTGGGATGGTAATCATCATTCTTCTTCCTCCAAACACGTTTAGTGGAATTATGACCCAAAAGTTCTATTTTGGTCTAATCTGACCACATGACTTTCTCCCATGACTCCTTTGGATCATCCAAATGGTCATTGGCAAACTTAAGACGTGCCTGGACATGTGCTGGTTTAAGCAGGGGAACCTTCCGTGCCATGCATGATTTCAAACCATGACGTCTTAATGTATTACCAACAGTAACCTTGGAAACGGTGGTCCCAGCTCTTTTTAGGTCATTGACCAGCTCCTCCCGTGTAGTTCTGGGCTGATTTCTCACCTTCCTTAGGATCATTGAGACCCCACGAGGTGAGATCTTGCATGGAGCCCCAGTCCGAGGGCGATTGACAGTCATGTTTAGCGACTTCCATTTTCTAATGATTGCTCCAACAGTGGACCTTTTTTCACCAAGCTGCTTGGCAATTTCCCCGTAGCCCTTTCCAGCCTTGTGGGGGTGTACAATTTTGTCTCTAGTGTCTTTGGACAGATCTTTGGTCTTGGCCATGTTAGTAGTTGGATTCTTACTGATTGTATGGGGTGGACAGGTGTCTTTATGCAGCTAACGACCTCAAACAGGTGCATCTAATTTAGGATAATAAATGTAGTGGAGGTGGACATTTTAAAGGCAGACTAACAGGTCTTTGAGGGTCAGAATTCTAGCTGATAGACAGGTGTTCAAATACTTATTTGCAGCTGTATCATACAAATAAATAGTTTAAAAATCATATTTAGTGATTTCTGGATTTTTTTTTCGATTATGTCTCTTACAGTGAACATGCACCTACGATGACAATTTCAGACCCCTCCATGATTTCTAAGTGGAAGAACTTGCAAAATAGCAGGGTGTTCAAATACTTATTTTTCTCACTGTGTATATATATATATATATATATATATATATATATATATATATATATATATATATATATATATATATATATATATATATATATATATATTATTTGTGTTATTAGTTTTTTTATTATATAACAGTTTCACTCTACTTTATTACTGGTTTCTTCAAATAAATGCTGTTGTTTTTTTTAACTGAGGCAATTAAAGGCAAATTGTTTGACCAGAAAACAAATACTAGTTTTACAGATATTCAATCTGTAAATGTTAGAACATTTCGTCAAAATGTTAGAACATATTTAGCTACATGTTAAACCTTGCATTCTTTGGTTAATTTTAAATCAAGAAACAATATTTCCTGCTCATATACAATAAACAAGACACTTTGACCAGACACATTGTATATGTTTGTGATGGCAATATTGGTTGACTTGACTAAGCAAGACCCATAATTAGTCAGACATCTATTCCCACTCTAAAATCTGTATATTATCATGGGCTCATGTTTGTACTGGTCCTAATATACATTTAAAAGTATGGCATTTATAAAACTCCCTTGTTAAGAGCAACAGACAGATGTGCTTTAAAGTTTATTGATAAATGCATCCTAATGGTGGTTTGCTGGGTCATAAATGAACTTTCTTAGCAAATTGCATTAAACAAGTAATGGGGAGCTTTATCCAGTTCAAGTCTTTTATTTAAGCACTCCCTCCTAGGGAATTTTAAGAAGAAAAAGAACATTTTGACATGAAATTACGTACCTCGAATATGGACATGCAATTTTCACTTATTGAAATTGCAATTTTCAGATATGATCTGTACATTTTCACATTCAGTTTTTGAACATTTACTCCTGAATTCCTCATTGGCATAATGTGTATGATCTGACTGAACTATAAGTGTCAGTTCGTGCCCAAAATGCATATATAACTGATTTTCCCCATTTAATTCCCTTGTGTGAAACAGTATATCTGCAGAGACAGGGATTAATGGATTGAAGGATGGATATACAGGCGTCATTTTAAAACCAAAGGAAAAAGAACAATCCTTCCATGGCTGAACTGGGCGTTTAAAGTTAAACTTAGTAGTGTATGTTTCCCAGGTAATTTTCAATGAAAAACAACAGTTTGGCGGCTGGGGGTATGTTAAAGGTTTATCTCAGTGTCCTGTGATGATGTTGTAACACAATATACCTATAGTGCCCAAATAACACTTTATTTAGTGAAGAATGCATAGTGTAAACCAGAAGAAGACTTTTTGTTCATCTGCCTTGTGCAAGTAAATACAAATAGTTGTTTTCCAGTAATGACAAATATAAATAGTATGGGCTCAATTCTTTTTATTACACTGGTAGAGTGCAAGAAAAAAAATTGCTACATAGCAAGGCAATCAATTAAAACATAAATACAGTTCTGTTTAAAACTCCAATGCTCTGAATGTCTTCTGCATTAGTGTGTCAGTAAAAAAGAGCCAGTTTAAAGATTTTCCAACATTCATTGATGGATGGAAGAATGAATGGATAGATGGATGGATGGATGGATGGATGGTTGCCTGTTTGTTTATTTGTATATTATTAAAGAACTAGCATATTATGTAACCAGAGAAAAATGCACTACTGTATATCAAGAAACGTTGACATGATTATATATTCTGTGACAAACTCTACAAGGATAGTCATATCCTAAAAAGAAAAAAAAGTCACTTTAACAAAACGTCTAGTAATATGTATATGACTCACAACTAAGCATTGTGTACGTAACAGTTTTTTTTCCTGTTTGGATTCACATTACATTTGTACAGGTTAATGTTTCCTAAATTAACTATTTATATACAGTTTTAGTAGCTGCACAAGAACAATACATTCATGCAAATATCTCTTCCAGTGCTGTAATGGATCTGTATATTGCACACATTCTTAACTCATCTGTTTGTGGGAAAATCAATTTTTTAGTCTGGTGCAATGAGGTCCCTGCACAAACGCATTCTGTCAGATAACACTTTCTCGTTTACACCAGCTAACCGATCCAGATTGCTTTCAGATAGGTTTCATTTGGGGTTTGTAAGGAGTGCAAACAGATTAGTGCAAACTAAGCTTGTGATCTCTGTTTTGAAGAAGCGGTGAGAGCTACAAAGATCTTAAGGCCCTAAAGAGAGCAGTGAGAAAGACACAATCCCAAGACAATGAGATGCAATTGGAGCTCAGATTGAACTGTGTCTGAGAAACACAAAGGCAGAAGTACAAAATTAAAATACACCTTAAAGGAAAAAGAGTTCGTTTTGCTTGCTAATTTATGCTGACTTGAAAATTGTTCCCTTTTGATAAATAAGGACAAATATAAAAATTCTCGCGTCTTGAAACAAAAGTGAACTTTTATTTTAAAAAGAGAATTTCACTTACCTTTCATTCTTTCTTTCTCTCTTTACCTTCTCTTCTTGTTTCAGTGGTCACACTGAATTATAGGAAAAAACTATTTTTTAGCTTAATTAAAAGTTGGTGTGAGGCCATCATGACAAGCATATGACAGAAAGCTATTATTCCCTGAATTTTAATCTGGGGCTGGCCATTCTGTGGAAGCAGACCCATGCTGATTTCCTCTTTAACTGTCGCCGCCGTTGGCCAGTGCGATGATTTCTCCTCTCCTTAGGTGGTTCTCAAGTGGAAGTGGAGAAAATTGTCAGAACTTAAATTGGTGGCATTTTGTGGTCTTTAAAAGAAGGGGGTCTCATTAAAACTACCCAAGATAAGGGCTTCAAGTTTCACTGTCATTAACTGATGTAACAGTGGATAAGAGGAAGCACAATTATAGATGCAAGTAAATCATGTTGTCTGTTTGTGGCTGATGAGGCGGCACCTTTAGTTTCAGCCCATGAGCTGAGCTTGAACTCTTCATTCTAATGAAGGTTTAGGAGGACATGTTTTTTCTTACAATGGCCCCATTTGGACAACACATCTTTTGTGACTTAAAACAGTGTTTTATGTAATGAACTGATAGTACACCAGTTACACTGATAGGACAACGGACTTTGGTGTTTGATTTGACATCAGTAAAATGTTGAGTGATTAAAAACTATTAAAAACTATTTTGGTGGAGTTTTTTATATTATCTAAGCAAAGAAAGGACGTCATTAAAGTGTATTTGCATTAACACGTAATTTTAATGTGTGACACATATATATATATATATATATATATATATATATATATATATATATATATATATATATATATATATATATATATATATATATATATTAAAGAAAATTATGAAGAACACACATAATTTTGTATGGCATGTATAATGTGCATTCTCACTACTAGACACTGTCAAAGAATTACAAAGGCACATTTCAAAGCTGTTTAATTTGTCCAACCAGCTGCTTTTGAATTAAAATTTGAACCCAATATGAAAAAATTTAAGTTTAGAATCTATTAGGAGGTGTTCTAGTGGTGTTGAGAGGTAAGGTACAGATTGTCTTCTCCTTTAATTGGGCTGTATTATGTGCTTTGTGGATGGGGTGTGGGTGTGGGAGGGGGGGTTCTTGCTGTAATTTTCACACATGGAAAGGTCATCCAGCACAGCATGAATAACAACCTGTCCGACTGTGACTATTAATACATGCTGAACAATCAGCTAACCTTCAGCAATTCCCATTAACATTAGTCTTATATGGAGAAAGTAGAAATGTATATGTGTCAGAGTTTTGGGGTCTGTAGAATATTATTTACGTCTGGAAATTGAATTGAAATTGAAAATTGAATGCAGGGTATTGTCTGGACCTTTTCTGCTCTCCACCCCACCTAACTCAGAGTTACTGGGTGATTAGCGGGAGTCACTTTTATCCTGGTGGGTCTGTCCGCAGCCTCCATTGATCAATAGAAGGATATCAATGGCTCTGGAGGGAGGAGGCCACACTTCAAGAAGACGTAATACCCACGCAAACAGTGGTCCACGAGAATGCTGAGCGTTGCTTCGCAAACATATTCAAGAGGACGAGAGGCTTTCAATGAAGACATAATTCACTTGGTTAACGTAGTCAAAGCTTTGCACATTAACTAACAAACTCCTGCTCTTTCTAATTCATCTCACTTTCTCACATTAGGAATGATTTGTCTGGGCTGTCTAGAAAAATTGGTTCTGTATTTGGTTTATTTTAATTATAACATAATGATTAAAATAATATAATTTGCCTGCAAGTGGGTGACAATTATAACAAAGAAAAAAATATATAACTAAACTAAAAAAAGTAAACTGAAACAAGTAAAGTTCATAAAGTGGAAATGAATATAAGTTGTTTAGCAGCCCAGTTTAAATTTCCTTTCACACTGTGAGTTCTCTAAGCAGGATTAAACATTCGAGAATTTGACTAAAATACTGTAGCTGATTCAGTATTCAATTTATCCGTCTGAAATAAGAAAGAGGGTACATCTAAATGAAATCACAGAGGAGGTAGTGGCTAAAAAAAAAGTACAAAAAAGGCAGCTCTGGCCAGGGGTTTTGAGAAATTAGCAATGCTCAACTGGAACGGAAGTGGCGCAACAGGACCTCCACACCAAAGGTCCTCTAATCATATGTAACGTCTACCTCTGGAACTTTGCAGAGGGAGTTTACAATAAGCTTAACCCCTACTTTTATATTGCGCTCAGCAGGCTCTTCCCTGCATGTTGGGCACTTTGAACACTATTTTGTTATTCTGATTTCACTCGGGCCCTAATCCAGCTCTCCTACTTTCCCAATAAAACTCTGCCAGACTCAAAGCTTTCACTCTTAATTCTTCAGTCCCTGAATCAGCCTGAAAAAAACTTCCGGTCCTTCAGGTGTCTCAGGTAACAACTGAACACTGAAGGACAGTAAACTTTTAGCTTAATGCATTTTTATTTAAAGTGATTACACTGAAATGTTTCCTTATTTAAATAGCATGCATGTAGCAGATTTGAGATTTGATCAAATAAAAGCTAATATCACACAACAGATTGTTGTTTTCACAGAGGGGTTTAATTTGCTGGACAACATGGAGTGAGCCACTAGTGGTTAGGACAATTCTGGACATTTGCTGGTGGGAAAGGACCAGGGGATGTCTGGCCTTGAATTAGTAGAACTCTGTACACCATTCTTTCTCAGTGGCCTCCTCCGACCCACAGAAAGCACTTTAAATAGAGAAACAGACTTTGATTGCTCTATATTCATCAACATTTTCCCCTGGATGAGCGCAATATGGCGGGCTTAATTAACTTCTCTCAAAGGTGAAGCAGTGCGCACCATCTGCTGTGAGACAATCAGAGCCCTATGCCTCTCTGAATAATCCAGTTACTAAGGATGGCCTTAGTAACAGTCTTTATGGACAGCCATGGGGGCTGAGGGTGAGAAAAAAAAAGAATCAAGGAGACAAAACCACAAAAGCTCCAAAATCATATCATGATCTGAGACAATTAGTCTTAACTGTTATAGAGGTTTCACCTTTTTCTACTATTTCACAGAGAATTGTCGAATCTGTGACAACTTTTAATTTCAGTTGGTGTGGTTATTTCTTTAAGCCAATTTGACATAGAAACTTTGCAACATACAGCCTACTTCATTTTCTGTTTTGAAAGAGCCAATCAAAAATAAAATGATGATGATTATTATTAATAATATTATTACAATCAACCATAAGTAATTCTTTTATAAATCTCAAGGACCACACATCGTAATCAAGGGCCAGGGCGAACTTGCCCTGGAGTTGGGTCATTATTTGATCTTTGTGGCTCTAAATCTGATTAAGGCATTGTGGAGGTAAACTTCAGACCCAATCTTGTTAGCAGCTGGCCAAGATGGATTACGAAGGCCAGTGAGCTGGAAAATGAACTGAGCAGTTCAGCTTTGGACTTGCTCTCTTTTAACACCCTCACAGCTACTTCTTCAGCCCCTTCTGCTTTTCTTTCTCTGCTAGCCCTTCAAATGAGATATTATCCTCGGATCCTGCGCTTGCATGCCCATAAGGCTTTTCTTTCCCTCTGTCTGCGATGCCTCAGCTAAGCACAGACAATAGTAAAAGAGTCTGGACACTTCTCAAAAGTCTGATTCAAAAATGTTGCTTAAGCAGTTGTTGATGCAGTTTGACCGAAGCTTGCACCGATTAACCCTACAGGTTGGGTGAGGTATGCATGGTTTCTGCTCCTCGTTTGTGATTTATACCATTTTTTTTTTTAATTTTAACTCTGTCTTTTTCTCTCTTTTTAATCCTCAAATTATGCAAATGCTAAGGATGTGTGGTCCGAATGAAGACACTCAAAGTTTTGCTTGTGGGCTCCTTGTGTCATTGAGTGGTTTTACAGTCAGTGCACACCACAGTCTAAAACACAAAAAAGTGCCCTTTAGGCCTAGAAAGAGTTCAAAGCATTGAAAAGACAAAAAGCACTAAGCTGGGATTTTATTTGTATACTGAAAGGGAGAATGAGATATAAGTTCCCCTATTGCTGCTTGATATGGCTCTGGCTCCCGTATCAAAGCATTATGTTCGAATATAAAGAAATTTTTTTCTTGCACACCATATGCAAAGGAGAAATGCTGAACGATTTGGATGAGCTGCCATTTTTGCTACATGAACAGCTGAATGCTCTTTTTGACACTCCATTGAGGGAACAAGGAATTTAAAAGAGGTGATATTCGATCAGGTTTTCTGCTTCAATAGGTTATAATCAGTACTAACGTATTGTGCACAACACAGTATGAAGAGCCTCTAAGAGTCTTAATGAGGAGGTTTTCTCCTTATTATCATCTGCTATATGAGGCTAACCATGCACAGAAGTGCTCTCTTCCATTGATTATCTGGATGGGAATTTAAATATTAATACTCTGTCCAGGCCTGCCAAGCACTTAATCTTGGTCAGAGTTTCATGGCGCAGCACTTATTCAGCAGATTAAAAGCAGTCTTGGATTTTTTTCTCTTGTTTTTTCTTCTCAAAGAGCAATTCCTCACTCTTTTTAAAAGCTTTAGGGAAAAAATTGAGGAAGGTGTGTATCCGAGAACAGCAAGCATGTTGGATGACTCTGCAAAGATTTCATGGCCCACAGATGGACTTCAAGACACGTAAATTATTATTATTATTAATCCATAGCTATTCAGTTGCACCATGAGCATATAAAAACATATGCTTTCACCATAAAATTAAAAAGATCTGCATTAGAATCATGTAATTATGTTAAAGAACAACACAAATAATCAGAAAGAATCTAGGTGTTCGGGGTTGTGCTGCTTTGATTCACTAGGGTTTAGCCAACCTTTACACTCAGTGACTGTAAGGGCAGCTTTGCCCCCGAGGCCCAGTGACACACATCAGGGCCAGAGATGTGTTTATATCAGGCTTAGTACAGGGTTGCCTCTCAGTTAGCCCTCTAACACACAAGAAGGAATACAAACAAAGAGCTTGTGGTCACATTTGACATAAGAAATCACAGGAAAACTATTTCTCCCACAGCACTGTAGTGGTTTATACAGACCAGGATGATCTGAGAAGGGTACAATGTGAGAATAGCTAATATTTAGTATGAATACATTATAATAAATAATAGCCTTTTAAACATTGATAGACATTGATGCCAATTTATACTATTATTTCAGTAGTATGCAACTTACTTCAATTAATTAACTATGTAAAGATCCAGTTGACATGACAGATAACATAACATGGCAAAACAATGCCAACACTGTCATTTGGTCATATTTAATGTAATTTACTATTAGTTCACCTCTATAAATATAACATTTGGAATTGATTATCTTTTGTTTTTGCCTTTTTTTGTTTCCACGTTTAAATAGTGTAATGGACTAAGACATCTGACATCTGGATTTCAGTGTATGAACGTAAATGTATATTTATTTAGAAGCTTTCTATTTTTCTGTTATCGTGTTTTGGCTGTAGCTATTGCTAGAAGATGGATAACTTTGTGTTATGATTGCCAACACAGAAATAACAATAATTCTGGGGGAAAATACATTTAAACATGTCTTTGTATACACTGACAAATATATTGTATATTTCATAGCATTTCCCATCTTCTCACCCACTTTCAGCTAGTGAGTTTGAATACTAGAACTGTTGTAGAGCCACTGCCACACCATCAACCAAAGTCCTTAACTATTACGTATTTTTATCCAATCCTTTTGATTTCTATGTCACTTTGACCTAAGGCATGACATATAACATAAATTAATGTAAATTTATAAGCCAGAATCATCCTCTTAAAATTGACCAAGTATATAGGATCTGTAAGGATAAAAACCATCCACTGTATTTTTACACAATAATTGGTGGGCCAAGCACTGAAGGTTGTTATTCTATCTTTCCTTTTCTTTTATCTGCATAGGGTGTCAATAAAATTTATAAAATCATAAGTTATGAAACTTAGTAAAATCATTTTTTTATTGATTGGAAAAACTGTGTAAATACAGTATATATTTTGTCTAAACTGGTCCTCTACCAATAGGGAAGATCAGGCTGTAATAGATTTTTTATAGTTTGAAGATTATACTATAGTTTTGAAATTGTACTATAGCATAGGAAAGCAACATCATTTTCTGTTTTGATTATCACAAAATTCATCATAATGGAAAGCAAAAAATACTTTAAGACTATAATTTCCCTTCTGACACCGTTGCCTTCAAAACTGAAGAGCAGTTAATATTGTCTGCCTCTATGCTACACATATGTTGTCTGTCCCAGGAGGATATGTAGACAGAGAGCATTAATGCAGGAACACAGTGGTTATTAGTATCGCCGCATGGCATAGCACAACGTGATTGGGGCTCTGTTAGTCTCTTGCTTGCCTCCCTACTCATCCCAACCGGTTCCTGCAGATCAGCTAAGCATGTAAACCAGTAGCTAATAATGCTGGACAAAGATGCCACACAGCAGTAACCTTCTCAGAAACATCTAATAACTCACTCCTACCCACATGTCTTCGTCATATACAGACCACAAGGCAGAAATATCAGGTTTAAATCATTTGTCCTATGTTTATGTTGCAGTGTGCATGATTGTCACTGTGGGCGTACAGCTGCTGAGAGATAAAGATTCCAAATCTTGTTAAATTGGAGGCAATTTTTGGACATGCACTGTATTATTTTGTGTAGGCTGTGTCAGATTGAATAAGTGTAGGTTGGATTTGTGTTTGCAAAGACAAGTGAGGACCAATGTAATTCAAACTGTGGACACTGTAGAGTATTAATTTGAGCTTGGTTGTAATACTAAACACGGAGCATGATTTAATGAAACAATATGTCAGCGCAATAGTGCTTATTTCTCCCTTTACACAAATGCCATCCGAGCCATTTTTCTCTGTGATGTGTGAATGATACCCACTACCATCCATCAAGGGAAGGGATAAAGGAAGCCAGGATGGAGGGAGGTGTGGGTGGACACTCCGGGGAGCTCATTACTGAACCTCATTATTAATCTGTTATTTGACCCTGGTGAGAGTACCGGCCAATTTAAAGGGTACCTAACGTTGCTTTTGCCTGCACTCAAGAACAAAAGCACTTATTCCAGAGTCCTGGAAAGACTCAGTTCTATTCACAGTTACAGTCACTCTTGTAAAGAGCAAGCCAAGTGGTCAGATATTTGATCTTATGTGTTTTTTACTTATTTTGCTCATGACAGCTTCATATTTTATTGTTCATCATAACTAATTGGGTACATTTCAGTTTTTAATACAACACTTGCATCAGATTCCTTATTATCTGTTAAATGCTGACAGCACTGACATGGAAATGAAAATTGAAAAAGTGCTGGCTTAAACTATCTGTATGTGTAATATGTATGAAAAGGGGTCTCATGACTTTTTTTGGAGGCGTCTGTCTGCCATTCCTCAGCATGACACTAGGAAAAAAAAAAGACATTTTCCTTCCCACGGCTCGCACTGGCCACGTTTCTCACTTCAGTCCTCAGTGATAAAGGTACACAGTATAATTAAGATCGCCCATGTGTATGAGACATCAGATTAATTTTTTTATTTGTATTACCAATTTGCTTATTTAATTATGCATTTTTTCACATTTCTAACATTTCTCTTTTGATATGTTTAGTGTCAGAAAGAAAAGCACTTGTATACAATTATATGTCATGACCTTTTTGGCTATGATATTACTATGCAGCAACTGATTGCAGGATATGGTCATATTACCAGTATGTGTAACATTCACCTAAATATTTTTTATTTTAATTAATTTTTTTAAACTTTTTTTTTGCCCTTTACTATTTAAGTATAATTCTTTGTGTGCATCCAAAGGAAAACAATCGGATATGCACTAATATGCATTCATTTGTTTATTCTAGCATGCATGTGTGATCTGTGAAATGTACATTTCCCACTCCACTCTTCACTTTAATGATGTGTTTAATTGGTAACGCCAATTAAACATCAGATTAATGAATGTGTTGTTTGTTTTTTCCATCTAAGTTGCTTCATAACGCCCACATGTTTTTTTTATTCTTTTATTTCAGTAGGTTGTATGATTGCCAGCTGGTGCAGAGATGAGAATTGATGTGGAGAGACATCAAATGATGTGCAATGCATAAAGGTGAATGAAACACTGTCACCCTTATTGACTTAACCTGTACATTTGCTGTAAATGAGGACACTTTTTTTGCATAGACTGTGATGTAGAAAAAGAATTGGTGATTAATCCTTATGTTTGACAATGCTTACATGCTGCTTACAAAAATGCCACAAAACCGAAACAAATGTTATTCACTCAGCTGTAAGAAATTTTAAATTGAATCTAACTAATTACATGTACAGTCTCTTTGAATGATTCAACTTGTCTGCTGTAAGCCTTTGCAGTAAGCCTTGTTGTAATCTATGCTTACACTGCCCTCCTACCAACACAATGCAAAGTAAAAGCCATAAAGGTGTCAGGCATTGAATTAATTGACTAACAGTAGGTGTCTTGATCTAATGCCATGCATCAGTACCAGGGGATCTTTTGAGGAGCTGAGCTAAAGGAGCAAGTTCTTTTAGTAGGATCCATTGGTGAACTAATCAGCCTTTCACTGGAGCTAAGTAGGAGCCGTTGTTGGTGTTTACTTCAGGAAGCTTTTCATCTCTGAGTGCAGCTTTAGAAAGCTTACTGTAAGATTGGTGTTGAAATGCGTGCTAGGCGGAGATGCTGCACGTAAGGCCTGCTGGAAGTGTCGGGACTGTGGGACCTCATTAGTGATCTCACTGGGGAGGCAATGGAGTTGCAGTTCCCTAATCCCATCCACTCCTCCCCTGAGTTTGTCTGATCACACATGTGTGGAGCATAGCATAGTCCCACGGTGACTCCCAGAGAGACATGGCCATGGTGGCTGCATGACTGTAAGTCAAACACCCAAAGATATGGCCAAGTGGGATAAGCTGATACCCATATCTGGTGTTGTGTTTTTTGTGGCAACAAGTATATAGAATATGTCTTGGGTTGTGGTAGCAGCCACTGAACATACAAGAGACAGATTTTTCTCCTGTTGGGCATTTAAAAAATTTACTTTGTCAATAATAGTAAAGTTTCCCGTTCACTCTAATATGTGATAATTATTGCCAATATAGGCAAATACTGTACTGTCAGGATTCTTTAATACCCTTTTTCGTTGGCTAGTGACTAGGCAAAAAATGACATTAAGTGGACTCTGGGTTTCCAGCTGACTTTTGGAAAAACTTGAAGCTTTGATTTCCCTCCTCCTTTTGGATAGATAAGAATGAAAGGGGACAGTGATACATATTTCAAGGCCCAAGGATCCACAAAGGAACTGGAATAAAGAGGTATAAACCTTTGAACTAAACAAAGGTCCATCACCCATACTTTATATCAGAAGTGCCTTGTATGGCTTGTACAGATGAGACTGCTGCAGAGAGAGAGCTGGGCAGGAAGAAAGAATGAAGGGGATGAGGACCAGCATGTCTTTGCTGACGGTTGTCTGAGTGTCACCCCTATGTCCTGTAGCCCTTGTATTCTCCTGAAACAGAAACCTGAAGGCCAGCTGAAAGCTCCCTCTCAATTTTCCATCTGCAGCACTCTTTGTAGGTGAGTCAGGGCTCATAAAGCCTGCCAGTTGCATTAAATTGATTAAAGTGGTCGACAGACACTGACGTTTGTGCTCCTTCTATCCTCTGTGGTAGATGAAAGACACAGATATGCAAGACTCCACTTAGGGGCTTGGAGGATGCCCTCCTGCTCTTTTCCCCCACTCTTAGAGGGGTCAACAAAAGACAAAAGGCCTTGGATTGAAAGCAATAGAAAGCTTCTTCCCTCAAATGATCTCTAATTGTTTCTTTCTTCCTCTTGCATCTCCCCTATGATTTCCACGGTGGCTGTATGACTTAGCAGCAATTCTGCCTCTGAAAGCTTCTCTTGAAAGAGGAATCAGATACAGAGTAAAAGGCTATTACTTACAAAGTACTGCTACAACAACAGACGACTGACAATTTTCTATTATTAATTCTATTAAAGGCAGCATGCTGTTGATTTCTCTAAAGTACTATGATGGAGACAAATAACATGATCCAGCAAGATACATATTTGGATGATGTATAGGTTTGCAAGATGTTGCTGTACAAGTGAAAAAGTGCATATTATTTGTTTTGTAGAACACTTGTTAATTCTATGTCAAGTAACAGTTTGTGAGATGTGAGATTGTAATATTTATCTGTTTTTATTGAAGGTAGTACCATGGCCCAGTAGGTAGCTCCAGTGTCATGGGTTTGATTTCACAAGCTCAGAGTGATATACAGTATATGTGTAAGGTTTTGCATGTTCTGTGTGGGGCTCCTCTGGGTTCTTTTTTAATGCAACCTCTTTAAAAAAATATCCTAATAAGTGAATGAGATATTCATATTTTCCCTGATAGTGTAGTGTAAACTGTGGGTGTAGGTTTAACTAGGATGAAGCCATTAGTGAAGGTAGTGAATGTTTAAATGTATATTTGCTGAAAGAGACTTCTTTGTCCAGATGTCAGTCTAACTTGACCTTAGACTTGAATAGTTTATTTAGTCATTTCCATTAAGTGCTTTATTGTGGTCTAGGTTACAGTGGATTCCAATCACATCCTGGGAACTGTGGCTAGGAAGAATAAGTATACCTTGTGATTGACAGCAGACAGCAGTCTGTCACAGTGTACCCCACACACACACACACACATTACTACACAATGAAGTCCACTAAGAGTATACCTTTGGAAAGTGGAAGGAGATCGTGAAGCAAATGTGAAAACCATGGAATTCTACACAAATTACAATAACTTGAGTTTAAAGCACCTGAACAACACAGCCACCACCTGAAACTTAAATATTGCCTCACATTTTATGAAGAATTACAAAGGTTAAGTTTGAGGCTTTTTTATTTTGACTTCAAATAAAATCCAACCCGTACTGGAAATTATACCTATCAGTGGTCTTCTTTTATGAAGCAATATGGTCAATTTCCAAACCATCTATTTGGCCCACAATGTTGAATTATAATAGTGTGAATATTAATACTAATACATTTCACTCAATGTGAATTGTTATGCATGCAACAAGTTTAATTAAAATTTTATTTTATTAATATAAATAATATAATTAGGATACTTATATTAAGCATATACATAGCTGCCAAAAAAATTGCATAATGTCAACAGAGAAAAAAAGTGAAAACAATATTTAAATCAAAGTTTAAATTCTTATTCTGACCAACCATTTTGGCCACAGAGAAGAGGTGAACAAACAAATCATATCCAGTTCTTTTAAATTAAAGTGGTGTTCTAGGGATTATAAAATGGATGAGGTTAGATTGCATTTGCACATTGGAAACATATGTTGGTACTTCCTCAATTGTTTGCAACCCAAGATTGTTTGCAGCCCAGCATATCCCACCCAAGGTATTAGATATGCTCCATATTACCCCTTAATCCTGATTTGAGGATTACTATATGGTATCTGTGTGCACATTATAAAAGGGACAGTATGAATTACCTCAGGATGTTTGTTTAGACCGTGGGCCCAGTTTTTTTTCTCCTTGTGTTAGAGTGTTGTCGTCTCTGTCTCGCTGGCAGATGATATGGAATGAAAGTCTTCTCTCTCCAGCACCAACAGCACCACTTTCGAGCTCTTTCTGACACTTGAAAACGATTAGGATGCCGGAGCCACAGCTGGGCTGCTGCTGATTGGCTGGTGTGCATGGGCCAACACTAAACTTTCTTTTCTGGAGTAGCTAAGTGTGCTCGGGACAGGTGGTATTTATGCAGATGAATGAACACAGTACTGTGTGCACTTCCTTTTGGTTTAAACATTAGTATTTCCAATGTGACAAATCAGATGTTCTTCTTCCACATCCTGCCACTGTTTTTGCTCCAGGGAGAAATTTGTGTGCTTGGGAATTTATAATGTGTGTGTGTGTGTGTGTGTGTGTGTGTGTGTGTGTGTGTGTGTGTGTGTGTGTGTGTGTGTGTGTGTCTGTCTGTCTGTCTGTCTGTCTGTCTGTCTGTCTGTCTGTCTGTCTGTCTGTTTGACCATAAGTATAAGGTTAACATCTGAATAAGGACACTTATGTTTGACCCTGGTGTACATATTGTTTGCCTATACTCAATAAACAACTAAGTTAAATATATATAATTTAATGACCACATATTTTATTCCATTAATATATTATAGCATCACTCTCCCTCACATTCACACACATACACATATGCAGCCTACGGGCCTAGTTCGCTGTGTGTCTGTTCAGTTGAAATCAGTGTGAGCATGGGCAAATGAGGCCGAGCCCAGCTGTAGTCTTTGTTCTCTGCATGAGAGAGACAGAAATGTTGTGTGCTACCCGAGGCCACTGAGCCTTAAGTGGATATTGCTGACAACAAGCAATTACCCCCTTATTATCACAGCACTGAGGCTGTAATTGGCCCTCCTCCCTTACTAGCAGAAAGCACGCTGCAATAATTCACTGCGGCGCTGGATTGATTTCTGCTTGTATTTCATTCTAAAGCACAATCAAGCTCTGCGCATCCATTTGTGGCAAAGTTGATTTGATTTGCCGCTTTAATAAACATGATCTTGAATATCATTGGATTATGTGTGCACACAGTGAACCCGACAGCACCCGAACCTAATAGAAAATCTGATGGTAATAAGTGATTATAAAGACTTCCTTACTTCCTTACTTGTAAAGATATAGAGAGGGATTTCTTTCTCTTAATAATCCTACTCCACTCTCAGACATCTCTATAACCTGAGAGAGCCAGACAATAATTGATTAAAAACGGTCGAAAAAAAAAGTCCTCTTCCATCCTAACAAGGGCTAATAATAGACAGCTGGAGTAGACAGATTAATAGTCTTTTTCATCTTAATTTATGTTTGACCATATTTAAGAGGCTCTCTACTCAAAGAAATCCACCTAGTTATTAAATTCACTATGGTTTATGATAGCATTCATACCTGTAAAATAGACATTAAATCTGACCTTAACAACAGGCTTGTTTGTAACAAGACTTGAATTTAATATTTGAAAACAATTTTGTTGTTTTGTATTCACATGCACATCTATTAGGTAACCTCTACTACACAGTACAGTATAGTTTTAATTAATAAGTAATTAAAACATTGTTACTAAAATATCTTATTCACTATGATGATCTATGAAAAAACTATACAAAAGTGACTCTATTAATTAGAGAGACATCAAATATCTCTAATTAGACCCAAGGTACTTTCACACACCTTTAATGTAATTGGAATTCAGATATTTATTAAAATACAGCAATCTCGTTTAGTCATCTGCACCCATCCTATACTAACAATTTGTAATCATTTAGTTACTGTAAATTGTTACTCTCACTCTTCTTGCATATAATTAACCTTGATAGATCAAGAAAAATATTAAAACCCAAATATTCAATTTAGTATTTGTATGCCAATCCCATGTCAAATACTGACCCGAACCAGCAACTATTTATTTCATTAATTTACCAAATCAGAGTTTGAAATATGTTGCCTCACAAAATGAAAGATGCTGTGTTGCTTACTAAGTCTGGCTCTTTGTTTGTGTATCACTTTGTGCAGTTTTGTAGTGCTGGGGGGAGTTGGTTCAGAGCCGTCTTGGGTGAGAGACTTGAATCCATTGTGTGGCTCAACTTGACCTGACCTGACTGGTTAAGCTGACGCATTGTGAACTGCAAATCGCTTCAACTGAGGGGGCCAGTTCTTTTGTGAAGCCATGAAGAAAAATAGCTTGGTTAAAAAAGAGCATCCCTGTAGTCCTGGGAGAGCTTCATCGGTTTTGTTTAGCATCTCCTGAAAACTCGGAGGCGAACGTCCACCAGCTATGGATAACAAGGGAAGAAAATTGTGTCCTCCACCAATGGTAAGAGGCTTATTGAATAGGCCTGTTGCCACATCCACTGAGAAACCCAGAACTGGATGAACTCTGGACTAAAATAACAAGAGGATCCACTGTCACCAACAAAACTTGTAGTTGTGCTTTTTTACATTGCCTACCACCTCAGTTGTCCATGCCTGTGTAGCAGGTGTGAAGAGCTGATATAAATAGGACCAAGTGTGGTTGCCAATACTCGCAAGCCTGGGAAGTTGCATGTCATGAAAAACAGCTGACAATTCAGCACCAATCAACAACTTGTTTTCTAGCTGGATCTCCGGTGCCGGCAGAGAGGGCTGGAGGAGGACGTGCTGATGCTTAACTCCAGCTCCTAATCACATCTCTGCCATGCAGCAAGTCTGAGCTTGTAGCTTGCAGGTATCCGCTAACTCGTCTCAGCCCCATTTCTTCACACCCTCCATGCACTTAATAGCCTAGCTTTGTCACTCTTCCCCAGCAGCTGGCCCAAAGACAACCTCAATTTAAAAATGTAATTAACTCTGACATGGCACCGAGCACTCCTCGCTCCACTCCGTCAGCCGAAAGAGGCCGGGGAGGGGAAGAAACACAACAAACAAGGTGCTGGAAAGCATGAAATATTCAGGCTTTCTCTCACATACTGTGTCGTTGTAGAATATGATGGGATGTTACGGCACAGTTACTTAGCTTTCGAGGAACACAAATCAGCAGTGTGATCAAGCTCGTGTCACTCGCCAATGCAAATGGTGGTTTGGAGAAGAAGAGTGTCTGTGTCTATGGTCAATCAGGATTTCATGCAAAGTAAAAATGCCATTTGTGTGAGTTGTTGGTGTCCAGCCCCATACATATGGATTCCCATAAAAAAAACTACCCACAGCCAAATAGCTTCTTCTGTAAGCAAGCCAGTCAGAACTTGTATGCTTGTCTAAACTGGGACCAGCTCACGTTTGTGGTCTCCTGTGGTTCACGGTTTGGGGACGGTGAAGGACAGGCTGTCATTTCCCCAGAGGCACACCAGCACTACTTCATTTCCTGATAGACCTCACAGACCGACACTTCCAAGTGTCTAATTACCACTGTGGAGCTGAACTCATCCCTCCCAGCTCCCTACCACTGAGCCCTGGGCCCTCCATGAAGCACACAGCTAATTGTTCCATTGCTCTCCTAATGACGCAGTCAGTACAGAACAAAGGAGAACGGCGAAAGGTAGAGACCAAGTTGATGTGATAATTTTCATTAACCCTGCTCTCTCACTTTTCTCTTTCTCTCTCTCTCTCTCTCTCTCTCTCTCTCTCTCTCTCTCTCTCTCTCTCTCTTTCTCTCTCTCCTCTCTCTCTCTCTCTCTCTCTCTCTCTCTCTCTCTCTCTCTCTCTCTCTCTCTCTGTTCACCCCTCCTCTTCTTTTCCCTGATCTGTGTGGTGAAGTGCTCAAATTATCCGCAAGCATTTCTGCCTGTGCTAATTATCCAAAGAGTTCCTCATTAGACGATTTAAAACCCTAACTTAGATCAACACTTGCTCAGACCTCAGGGATTCTCTGTTCCCTGCAGCGGTTAAACAAACAATCGGTTCAAAGGATCAGGTATTCTACTTTAAGATGAGGGGGGAAAAGCATAGGGTAAACAACTGCTCACTTGAAAGCAAAAACTCCAGCCGCTCTGCAATATGAATATGCAGAGCATTAATTCATGCCACTCAAAACAATGTAAATAACAAAAAAAATTATCTGAGCCGCTTGTCCATGTCAAGTTTGTGAGGGACAAATTCTCTTAATTAGAAATTAATTCAGAACTCATTTCTGTATCTTATCACCATTAGGGATAGGACACAAAGTGAAATGCATATGTAAATGTCTAGTCATAGATAATAATTTAGATTCTGCAATCCAATGGCTGTTGCTAACTACTTCCATACGTTAACACCCTGCCACATTAGCAGGCAAGAGAATGGCTCATAAGTCAGTGAAATTCTATGGGGAAATTTAACTCTACTCTGATAGGATTTGCTGTAACTCAGCTCAACAATTTTTTAACAAAATTTGTAATTTGTAAAAAACAATTATCATAAACCAGCTAGACCCATGTTGAGAAAGTGTTTTACTGCTGTCTTTAAAATGTAGTCTTTTAAACTTACTAGCAATTATTAAAAACAACCATAATAATATCTTCAGAATAAAATAAGACTAAAGTAAATTACATACTTCCTTTAAAAATACTTGAAAAATTATGCATATTTAAGTGCTATAATTTTAGCTAAAACTAATATGACTGATGCATGTAGCTAGCTTGTGCATATCATAAAAAACACTGTCATGATGAACTAAGGCTAAGTACTGTTACCAGATGCAACAGCGAGCTCTGCTGCTTCTTTCCAAGCTTCATTTTTCATAATAATATCTCTATAGACATTTAATGATCTGGCCATGCATTACAGAATATGATTAAGGATACGTTTTTCTTCCATGTGCCTGGGGAAACTAAAGAAATGTGGTTCAACTTGTATCATAGGATTGATCTAAGGAACCATTCAAGCTGGAATTTTGCTGTATTATAGCAAATGTGTATAGACTTGAGACAAGCATTGCTTGTCGTGCTGTGTTTCTTGCTTGCTGCTGTCGCTGAAACTTGTGGCTTTGTTCCACACAGTTACATAAAAAAATTAACTCTCCCCATTACTCACAATGCGGAGAAAGTCAACTACTAATCCAATTGTAAAATAAATCTAACTGCAATTTGCATCACAAATATAAAGTACATTAGCTAAGGTCTAGCTGAAGAGAAGCTAAAGAGCAATAAGCTTTGAAAGTTGTACATAAGATGATGCATATTCTCATTTTCAGAAAAAAGTTGTGTGAAAAGTTATATTTGTTATTTGTTCTTACATCCTCAACCTACCCCCATGTGATGACATGTTCATCAAAGCATCTGTGGGGATGCAATATGTTCAGTTCAACTTAATTTTGGGACAATTCGAAAAAGTCGACACCACCAAGAGAGTGGCACCTTTCACACATCAGTCTTAGCCTAAAGCATCATATGTCTCTTATGCCTGTTGTTGTATGTGTTTTGTTTTGTTTCAGTTTAATCCAGTAGGCACAGTGCACTATGACTGGAATGTCATCATTCCACTTCTTTCTCTCTCTCTCTCTTTCAGTGTCTGCAGCACAACAGAATCTGAGTCTGTCACTTAAAATATAATGCTGTCAGATGTGTAATTTTAACCTTTAAGCAATTAACTGTTTTTGAGGCATAATGAATGCTGACACCTTTCAGTGATGATGAAACCTCTAATTGCTTGGTAAAAATTGAAGCTGTTGACAGATTTTTTTTATATTTTTTACTCAGCTCTCATTTATTCCTTTACTTTCTGTGGCCGCATGTGCTATGGAGGTGGCTGCTTTGAAACTTGAAAGCTAGCAGAACTTTTCTGCCACTAGCTGTCCCATCAGTTGGGCAGAAAAAGGAAAACAGGAAAGGCTGGATTTGCTGAAATGATGAGAGCGTTTAAACCATGATAGCGCTTGGCTAATGCATCATTCAGCAGAGATGTCATGGACGAGCTGGAGTGTCAGGATAGGAGCAGGAGGATGACTGTAGCCAAATAGACAGGAGGAATTTGATGAAGTGATGGTTCAGGACACGGTGACAAAGTTTCCCTTCCACATACCTGGCAGGACTGAGTGGCACAGGGAAAATGGGGATTCAGGCAAACAATAATTAACTTTAAGAACTGGTGATTAGCTTTAATTTCACAACTACCAGTGATCTGAAGTCACATCTAAGGAACAACTTTATATAATGTTATACTCACTTTGTCTTGCTTCAAGAACCTGCTTTAATATGGCTGACATGATTTTCAGCAATAATTTAGAGGTGCTAAATTTCAGTAAAGTGCATAGAACAATTATTTATTATTATTATTATTATTATTATTATTATTATTATTATTATTATTATTATTATTATTATTATTATTATTATTAGTGGTTGTAGTAGTAGTAGTTGAAGAAGTAGTGTAAGCTCAATTATGCATGCAATGGCTTTATATATATAAATATAGCATTGATCTAAATCAATTATAACTCAAAAATATAAAATATAACTTATAAACTTGTATACCTCAAATACCTTGCATAATGTGCATGTGTCTTGTGCCTCTATCAAATTTAGCAAGAACCAAATTCATGCCTTGACAATTTACACAAGTCATAACTCAAATTTTGTTACATAGTTCTTAACGTTTGTTTGTAAATGATGCCTGGACTCACGTACGATGTAGGTAATGACATTAGCTTAAACGAGTAAGTACTTGCTATGTCCACAGTAATGCATGCTAATGTGCATAATAAATTACATGATGAGTGGTGTTATATAAATGTACATTATTTCACATGCATTTAACTCCTTATTTTCAGGGGGAATAGTAGGGCAGCCTTGGAAGAGCAAATAATCCAATGTGTATATTAATTATGAGTTGTAACTTGTACATTTTTTAGTTCCACTGATAATATCCCTTTAATTGCATCTTTTTTTCCTTATAACACATTGCAATAATACGATATGCTTCAGTTTATGTGCAAGTACCAAGGACAATATTTTTGACATTTTTCTTTCTGATAATAAAAGCCCAAAAAGCGGTTAACCCCCAAACTCACTCACAACAAAACCTAAAGAGAGTTATAAATCCCATCAAAAAGCATTTAAAATATGTGATGCAAATTCAAAACTTCAGCCAATAAGGTAAAACACTGAGATATACATAAAAGAATAACATAACAAAAAAAAAAAACAAAGATTTTATGTGTAGTTTTATCTAACTTCCCAGTACTGGAGCAGTGCAACAGTTTCCCTGCTGTTTTGTGGTATCCAGCACAATCAGGAAAAGAGACACCTCTGTGGTTGCAAAATAACAAACTGTTCCCTCTGCAAAACCGGGCCTCTTTATGAATTAAATATATACATTTCAACTACAGAATTTATTAAAGAACTAGACAAAATTGTGTTTCCACACAGACTTTTATTGACTACCTCAACAACTGCTATTAGTGCTCCAGTATGAGTGCGATTTGAGAAAACAGTTTTCAGTTCATTCCTTAGTGCAGCAAAACATGTCTCAATTTCTTGTCTATGAAAATCGTGGATATGTTACAAATTAAGAATTGAGGTTAGATTTGAGTAGACTGGAGCAGTCTTTTAATAATTGCAAAAGCTGTAAATGATTTGTTTCTGTAAGTACGCCTGATTTGTCATTACTGATAAGCTTAAGATTGAGATAATGATCCTATGCGGGTACACAAGTTTACTGCATGCAAAAAAAAAAAAGTAAACACATCAGTAGACCTGAATGGAATTACAAACTATCATTACTAAAGCAGTTTTTCATGGCAATGCTGGCTTATATTTCTTGTTATGCCAATATTTTGTTTAGCTGAATCTGTTTGAACTTGTTTGGAAAGTAAATCATGTAATTGCACTAATAATATAATTAATGTAACCATTTAAAAGCTACTTCGCTTTCATTTGAGAACGATCACCATTAAACTGTGCAGGACGAATAAGCTTTTTAGCAAATCCACAAGTAGCACTATTGGCAGATGGCGATCGTGCCTATTGAGGGGATCGTCTAATTTGCTTGACATATTAGTCAATTTCACACTTTCAAAAGTAATTGCATGCTTGAAATTTATGCAGGCATAGGCTTACATTATTGCAGTGCCTGGCAGACATTTGCAAAAATCCCAATTCACACTTTACACTAATCTGACCTTGATATAACCTTTATTTCTTCCCCAATTTTGCCAGCTTTGAAAAATGTTCGTCTTGACAACTTACCATCTTAAAATTCACTGCTCTGACACCTCACCATCACCACAGGGCAAGATTAAGAATCCATGCAGGCAAAATTAAGATGCACCCAGATGCTTCCATTCTTTTTTTAAGAGAATGTGTGAGCACTTGCACTGTGTCATTGTGTTGTAAAAGCCAGCAAACAAGAGATTGTATTTGCACAGTACAGTCTTCGTTACTGGATTAGTCTTCAATCCAATTTATTTCTGTTTTTGTCTGAAATTAGCACTGTATGTATTAATAGAACACTAAAGAGTTTTCCCCCCAGGTTAAAATGTGAGCCCTGCTTTCATTCATTTCTGGCTTTCTTTAGGATGTGACAAACTATGACATGGCTAATAATACATCTGTTGGAAAATGAGACCATTATAGAAACCATACACATGGTTCCCTGAATCAGTGTGAATAAACCTAGTTTAATAAAGCTTAATGTATGTCAAGTTCATGAAAGGACAAAATATTTTAAAATTCATAGTCAATAAATGCTTATTCTTGATTTCTGAGCGTCTTTAATTAGTTTGCTAGTTTGATTAAAAAACTAACAAATAGTTCATAATGTTATTAAAGGATGGTACAACATGAATGTGAAAGAACTGTGTTAGTGCAAACAATTTCATTCGTTAATTCTGTTCAACCAAATTCACACCTATTGAAATATGTTACTCTGTTTTCCTCATCGTTTTATGAAAATAAGTGTGTTTCAGTTGTTATCTTCCCTGATGAATTGCAGCAAATTAATCTTCATTGAATACCATTGCAAAGCAATGCTGTAGACTCATCAGATAAATGTGATTAGCTTGTGCATATAGAAACATGCCATATGGGAAGAAATGTTCCTTTATGCACCATGTATGTTCTTTGATATAATACCAAACTGCAAAAGTTTTTTTTTTTTTTTTTTTTTTTTGCATTATTGTAAGTAAATGGGCTAACCTATAACATATATTCTACTAATAATGCTTCAGATTTTATTTTTGCATTTGTAAAATAAACCAAATAGTAGGCCATTTAATGATAAAATATGAATGGG